>NC_048598.1:84239555-84332420 GCF_003668045.3 Cricetulus griseus | reverse complement strand
AAGAGTTGTTTTGGCTATCCTGGGTTTTTTATTTTTCCATATAAAGTTGAGTATTGTTCTTTCAATGTCTGTGAAAAACTGTGTTGGGATTTTGATGGGGATTGCGTTAAATCTGTAGATTGCTTTTGGTAGGATTGCCATTTTTAAGTCTCTTTTTATTTTACTAATAAAGACTTGGGTGCCAGGCGCTGGGGTGAAAACCTGCTAGCTCAGAGAGGCAGAGAAAGCAGCCAGCTCATCTTCCACCTCTGCTGTTGTCCCAGTGTCCCCAAAAGAGGGCTCTCTCCTGCTGTCTGAAACAAGAACTCCTCCAGCTGCATGTCCCTCCCTTCTACTTCCTCTGCCTTTCTCTCTTTCTAATCTTCTGACTTCCCCCCTATTTATGGTTACTTCCAGTCAACAGATTGCTTGCTCAACCTCTTGGCCTATGGTTGATTTTATTTAAATAACACAATCTTGGGGTTACAGTGTGAGCAAATACCCCATGACAATAAATTCATAGTTTTTATTATTGCTAACTAGATTTTGCTAGTTAAAGGCATTATTAATCAATTTAAATGTAAAATTATTTAGGGTTTCATATTAAAGACTAAAAATTAAATAGCTAAATAGTTCATTTTGGAGTTATTATAGGACATGTGTTACTCTATAATTCCTAAACAAATGACACATCCTTTAATTTAATATAAGGAGCTAGGCAGTGACTATATTTCTTGTTTTATTGCTCAATACAACAAAATGAGAGGTGACAGTTGGCCAGAGGAAAAGCTCAGTCCCTGAATGCTGTGGACAAGTAACACATGCTTTCTCCTTGTGTGCAGTGGGTCAGAAAAATGTGATCAAATTATGGCTTTAATCTGTATAGCCTCCTCAGTATCCTCTACACAAATGCCTTCATGTTTTCAGTGTCAAGTAAATTCAGCTGCTGATGACTTTGGAGGCTTTGGAGTACCGTTTCCATACATCGGGGCTCACACAGAGTTCTGGGGAATGGAGTCTCACCTGTTATCTTTATCAAAGGGTTTACTTTGTTTTTCTGAAGAGGATAGCATTTAGCCAGATTGAAATTGCTTTACAATTAGTATGGAATAGCTTCTTATTCCAATATACTGGTAGATATGCGTGTGGGCACACACACACACACACACACACACACACACACACACACACACACACACAATATACAAGTAATGCATACAACATGAATACAGTATATAGATTATGAATCTTTACTACTTCCGGATATGTTTTCATTATTAATAATATTTATGGACAAAGTCAACACCAAGGGAGTCAGATGTATAGATAAAGGATATGAATACTAAAAAAATAATCTGGAGACTAATTATCTTTTTACAGGAGCCCTTGGCTATCCGTAGCCTTTCATAAGTATGGGAATGTGTAGAATTTCTTTTGTTCTCATTGGCATGGCAGCTGGTATTGCTATTGTCATTATGTTGGATTTGTTCAGGAGCTATCTGTGGACACATGTTCATAAGAGCAATGCTAAATGAGCTCAATAGTTTTTTATACATTTATGTGTCTATATCATCTATTATCTATCACCTATCTAACAATAATAATAAAAGAAGAGAACATGAATTTGGGAGTGTGACACAGGAGGAGTTTGGAGGATGTGGGAAGATGGAAGTAATATAGATACAATTTTTCATGAAATTCTATTTTTTAAAAAATTAAGAATATGGAATTCTGTAGGGATATTGGGTTATTTGTGAAAATGCTAATGAGAGAACTGTCATACCGTTTTTCCCAGGTTCAGTTAGGATTACATTTCCCATTAAAATAAATCCCTGCATTTTGATTTATTTTTGTTAGTAGTGGTAATTTTTATTATTTTATTTCATCGTCCCTGACATTCAGTTTTAATCCTATTTTTTTCATAGTGCCAACTAGTTAAATCTGTATTGAGACAATACATAGAAGATTAGATGAGCACAGTTTATACCAAGCATAATTCATATAAAATATATTCATACACAAATGTATATAGTATTTCCAACTTTGTGTGTGTACTTCGTCTTCATTTCCTACTTCATTTATCTCACTACTTTTAAAACTGTTCATTCCTGGCAAAAACAACAACAACAAAAAAACACTTGATGAATTGATGAAAGAAATATTTGATTTCTCTGCACAGCTTTAAGAAACTTTCCAGAAAATAAAAGTTTAATCAATTTTTGTTCTTTATGAGAAAATTCCAATAATGAAAATGGCAGGTTTCCATAGCTACACATTGTTTTCTACCTCTAGGAAGCACAAAGTCTTTAAACAAGAAGGGATGCAAATGGTTTTTATTAATATTCACATAATGGTACTTCCCACTCACAATAAACACATTAAAATTTAATCAAGTAGTTGGCAAATGAATGCACTCAATGTTAATTTTCTGATCATGCTGTTCATATTTGGATCTCTAGTCTGACATGTCTTTTTTTTGCCTTGCATTCAATATTGTGTTGGTGCTTCATTTTCACAGTCCAATACCTCATAGAACATTAGTTCCCACAATTATAATTAAAGTGATTTTATTCTTCTTGTATATTATGCTCTTTGACGGTGCTATGAATTATAATTAATATATAACATAAATTTAAATAAGTCAAATAGTGAACATATTTAGACACTGAAGCTATTTTAAATTGTAGTGAAACTTTTATATGTCTCTGAAATGCTAGATTGTTGGTTATTAGTGGGTTTATAAGTTTTACTGATACTAACAAATTTGACTCTCCTCATCAAAGACTATGACCATGGTTATTACTTGGAGACAAATCCGTTCCCTAGTGCTGAGGTTTTTGCTAATGTCTGAGAACATTTTTTTTTTTGGCTTACCCACTGGGGTGGGTAGAATTTGATAGTAGAATCTAGAGATTAGAAGGCCTTGGATATGTCTAAATACTGTACAATGCACAGGGCAGCTGTCCACCAGAAAGATCCAGGATGTGAATGATGTCATTCTTGAGAAATTGTGACTTTGGCAATAGTTTTTTCACTTTAATAAATTAGGCATCTAAAGTACATCATTGCTTTCTATCACCTAGGAACCCCAAAGGTCCATCCTTTGATTTTGTAATCAAAGATAGTATTGATAATATATAATTTTTCAATTTAATGATTGTTCAGGGAGGATAATGTAGAAAATAAAAATAACAAAAGAAAAATATCACAATAATGCTTTCTTTGTACTAACAGAGCCAACTACAGTTTCTTCCAAGGTTCATTTGGTCAGCTTGAGAAGATATTTTTTAAAAAGTAAATCATGGAATTACATGACAGGCTTTTCAAGATTCAGTTTTATTGCTAAGAGAAATGTGTTGGAATACCAGTCCTCAGAATGGGAAGAGATGTCAACACAGAAAAGGCCATTTGATTATAACTTATTCATCCTTAGGAAATTCTAAAAAAAATTCATTTCTCTCCCCCAATAAAATTAATGGATATATACTAAGACACAAATTATCTTAATTTTTTATTGATTATTCTAGTTATCTCTCTTGGTATGCACTAGGGATAAAAATTACTTTTAAACAATTCTGGTGGACTTTGAGATACACACTACCAAGAAATAGAAACAGAAATAAATCTTACTAAAGTCACTAGTAAACCGATGTGGTGGAATATACTCATCCTGCTGGCAGGGTTCTTATTAGTCATACCACTTAGCATCCTGCTTACATAGTACAGTACCTGTCATTAAGTGAGTGCTGGAAATGCCAGTGATTTCAGCATGAACAATCCATTTTCCAGCCTGTATCTGAAACAAATATACCAATGTTGACCAGGGTGTAGCCCAAGAGTGGAATGCTTGTCAAGCACTCACAAGGGAGAAACAATACATTTAGAAGATGCAATTGAAGATAATAAACAGTGTCAGAGAGATATTGCTTATTAAAAAATTCTTATCATGAACCAGTTGTAGGGTATTATGTTTTAGAATCTAAACATGAAAAAAATTCATATGGCCCATGTTGGCTTGAGACCAAGAAACACTTTCCAGAATGTAGGCCCCTGAGGCAGCTTGTCCCATATCGCTCACATACCTTTCCTAGTCCTGTTCTATGAAGTGGCTCCCTCCACTAACTTGACATTATTCACAGATAACCAGTGGGGCTCACTCAAATTAATCAGTCTCAAATCTTTTGGAAGGTGTTTAACCATTGTAGCATATTTCTTTTGTTCTCCCTGATAACTCTTTAGAAATATGACTGATTTATTTATGTATGTATTTATTTTCATCTGGGTAAAGTATAACTGAAAGTAGGTCAGAAAATATCAGAACACATGAGGTTATTTCATCAGAAATATATGTGCAATATCTTCACTCAAACAGCTGGAGTTTTTTGTAGTCAGAGTTGAGCACTGTTTATTGCAGAATGCTTTGCAACTAGTTGACAAATAAGGTTGTCACTAATCTCATGGTCTCCATATCTCACATCTGTCTGTAAATGCTGTTCCATGTAGGGGAACAGTAAGCACTTGCTGCTCTTCTTCTGTGTTTTCCCCTTTTTTATTCTTCTCTTATGCAATACTGAACACAGCCTCCCCTCCCTTCCCTCCTCCCAGTCCCCCTATAGACACCTCCCCTCTCCCCCTGATCCACTCCTCCTACATTGCCCTTCAGGAAAGAGCAGGCCTTCCAGTGATAGACAACACATGAACACAGAATAACAGGATTCAATAAGACTAGGCACAAACTCTCACAGCAAGACCAGACAAGTCAACAGAGTATGAGGAAAAGGCTCCCATGAACAGGCAAAAGAGTCAGGGACATCTTCACATTCAGGGTCTCACAAGAACACCAAGCTAAGCAACCACAGCTTGTATGCAGATGACCTAGCACAGACCCAGGCAGTCTCCGTTGTTGCTTCAGTGTGAGCCCCCATGAGCTCTGCTTAGTTGAGTCTGTGGGCCTTGTTCTCCTGGTGTCCTCAACCCCTGTGGGCCTTGTCCTCAACCCCTCTGATTCCTACAGTCCTTCCTCCCCATCTTCTGTAGGGGAGCTCCACTTAATGTACTGAAGAGTATCATTAGGAATCATTTCATTTTGTTGATGTTGTTGTTGTTGTCAGTCGTGTTTGGTTTTACTCTAGGTTTCTGAGTCATTCAGCTTCCTGTTTCTGGTCATCCAGGAAGTAATGGACATAGACTCTCTTTGGTGGTGCGGGTTAGACCAGTCAGTCGTTGGTTGGCCACTCCTACAAGCTCTGAGCCACCATTGCCCCAGCACATCTTTCAGGCAGGACGGGTTGTGAGTTGAAGGTTTTGGGGCTGCGTTGGTATTCCAGTCCCACTACTGGGAGCCTAGCTTGGTTACAGAAGGGCAGTTTGGGCTCCATAGCCTCCATTACTAGGAGTCCTCACTAGGGTCTCCCTCATAGGTTCCAGGAAGTTTCCACTGTCCTTGGTTTCTACATTATCCCCTAAATGCCCACCTATTCCAGTTGCCCCCTCTCTCTCCCTCCCTCCCCCACCTATTCCTTCTGTTCTTACCCACCCTCCCCCAGTCCACCCATAAAATATATTTCCCCTTCCCAGGTAGATCTATGTGTCTCTCTTAGAGCCCTCCTTGTCACTTAGTGTCTCTGGGTCTGTGGATTGTAGCTGTAGTTTTCCTTTATTTAACAGTGAATATATACTTATAAAGTGAGTACATATCATGTTTGCCTTTCTGGGTCTTGGTTGCCCCACTCACGATGACCTTGTCTAGTTAGTTCCACCTGTTTGGCTGTACTTCCCAACATCCAGCAGTCTTCCACTCACTTACAAGGTCCAGAGTCCTCTCTGATTGCATTCACCCTAAACCAAACACAGTGCCATTTCCACCAAAAAATGCCTTCCCCTCTCATTTTCCACCAAAATCCATGGATTTCTCTAGCTTCTAAAAATTGTTGGAAAGCCTGCAAACCATAAGTCGATATTAACTCCCAACACAGTCATGTTTCTCAGACCATTACATCTTTAATCATTAGTGGATAAACAGAATGTAGCTTTTCTTTTCATGGGCTTCACATGTGTCCTGGTGACAATTACTCATTCCCAGTGGGTCATCCACACACTATGTAAAATAAAGTTAGGAACACACTGTGAGTAAAAAGAACCCATAGATCTTTAAATTGGCCAAAGAATCCTTATTTGCTAATATAAAGAAATAAGGAATTTAAATTAAAAGTTTGTGAAGAAAACAATTGAAAACTAATGAGGGTAAAATATGGTTAGTAACAGTGCCTGATACTGGTCCAGGATAGCTTTCCATTTTTTGACTTGAAATACACCCTGATGTTACAGTAGACAAATGAGTTTAATAGTACTTTGAACAGTTGAAAAGGCAGGATACCAGCCTGTGGTTTAACCTGGGCTTAAAAATTCCAGTTCATTGTCTCACCTACTTAACTCTAATGCTTCCCATCTTTGGGGTGGGTTGGGGGAGCAGACTTTATGGGAATTAATGGTCATTATTACCAGTAATAGTCCTAGTAGATTTTTGACCATATGCTCCAGACCCTTGAAGACTTTATGGCTGTCTTTCCTGTGCTTGGGGTGTTCTCAACTTCCCCTACCCTCATTTCCTTCTGCTAACTCATATTCCTTTGTTTTCAGATCCCACTGAAACATCTCTTCTTCAGGAATGTTTTTCTTGCATATTATTTCACTCCAGATGTTTATTATTTATAATATCTGTATCTTTTTCCTCAAAAAATGCATCACAGTGTTGTTCTACAACTTGGCTTTGTATACCTGTTTGTTTAAGGACATTTGTTTTTACCTTAGAGTATAAAAGACTAGGTGAGCAAGGCTTGAGCTGATTTTTTGTTCTTTTGCATCTGTAGGAAATAGAAAGCCTGTTACATAGTATAAATATTGACTCCATGCAGGTATACGGTGCTTGTGTAGCAAGAGGATATTCATAAGAAAACTATATATAAAAAGCAAAATGCTATCACATTGCTACAGCAGGGGAAAAATGAGCTTCTGAATGTATGGAAACAGGAGAGGAATATCATGCATCCCCTCTGCTCAAATCTCCCTCAATCCAAGACTAAATTCTTCCTGATATTTTCTTACATTACTAAACTGTTGGTGGTATAGCATGCTTATTACAGGATTTACAGTTATATACTTCCCTGGAAATTATGATGACTGAGGACTGAGTCCTGGGTATTTCTGTGGTGTGGGGCACTAAATGAAGCATTTAATGGAAACTAGAGAAGGCATTAAACTGCTCTCTGTGAATGCATTTTGTGGTTGACTGTTTTATATTAAACATCTGCTTGTCTGGAAATGGACAGTGTCTGTTGGAAAAGGGGAAAGGAGAGTCAAGAAAGAATGTCCAAAGCAATGATGAGCTGATTGCTTTCAGTAGCCCAGCCTGACACTGTGGTATAATTTCCACAGTTTGCATCTGATTGCTGTCTGTCTGGGCTCACTATACCACAGTAAGTTGCCACAAAAACTACCTGGGCTAGGTAAAGAAAACAAATCTCACACTTCCAAAGACTGAGAGGCTGAGTGCAGCAGGGGTGTGTTTTCTGAGACTCCTCTTCCTGGCTGTCATGTGGCCATCTTTCTGCTGTATTGTCACTCAGCGGAAAATATACATGTAGCGAAAAAAGAGTCAAGTCCTCTCATTGTTTTCTTTTTTTTAATGAAAGCATACTTATTTCTTTTTATATAAATTTTTATTTAATTTAGAAACAATTTTATTTTACATATCAATCCCAGTTCCTTCTCTCTCTCTTCCTCCCATTCCCTCTACCGACCCCCCTTTTCTACCCCATCCAACTCCCCAGGAGGGTGGGACCTTCCATGGGAGATCATCAAAGTCTGTTACATCATTTGAGTCAGGGTCTAGGCCCTCCCCCTGTCTCTAGTCTGAGAGAGTATCCCTCCATGGGGAATGGGCTCCCAAAACCTATTTGTGCACTGGGAATAAATACTGGTTCCACTGCCAGAGGCCCCATATACTGTCCAGGCCTCCTAACTGACACCCATGTTCAGGGGCCTTGGTTCAGTCCTATGCTGATTCCCCAGCTTCCAACTGAGGGAGGACTGATGAGCAAAGGGGTCAAGACCATGCTGGGGAAACCCACAGAATCAGCTGACCTGAGCAAGTAGGAGCTCTCATTGTTTTCTTATGAGAGCTCCATTCTCACAACCTTAATGTTGTCTATGACTCTGAAATGCCCCCACAGTCTCATTTTGAAGATTTATTGCTCAACTGGTGGTGCTATTTGGAGATGCTTTAGATACTTCTGGAGATAGGCCAAGCTGGTCTAAGTAGGAGAGCACAGGTAGGTTATATCTGGCCCCACCTTGGGTTTTGCTTTCTGCTTTCTTGCTCCCCACGATGAGAACGAACACCACCATTTGTTCCCACCATCGAGTCTCTCTGGTCTTGATGGAATGAGATCTTCCAAATCCATGAACTCAAATAAATCCTTCTTTCTTTGAAATGCTTCTGTTAGAATCTTAACCACACTCTTACAATAGTAATTAACACATATGATTTCTCTAGACTCCAAATACTATCACAATGACAATTTGATTTTGAAGACACACACGTGTTCAGATCATAGAAACATTAGTGCATTTTATTGAAAGAAAAACAAAAGCACTTTATTTTCCCAGTTGACCTAATTTGAATGACTTTGGGTATCTGTTTAGGGTTTATTATGTGCCAGACACCAGCTCATGGTGATAGAAAGAGTTTTAAAAAATCCCTTGTCTTTAGTGAGCTCACAGACAGTGCCAGACATGGAATGCTGTTTTTTGAGAAATGAGTGTACATAGTGTTTGGAGGGCACAAGAGATCATGGGACATAGACGAGAAGTCTGCTTTTATGAAAGAAGGAATCCTTATATATTCTGAGTAATAAACAAGAATTGATTGTATCTACTTTCTCTAATCATGGTTTATAATTATGCATTGCTTTAATTATTTGATTAATGTTTGTGCCTACCACTTAGATACTAAGTTTCATGACATCAGGCTAATATATCTTCTTCCCACCTTATTTCTAGCATTTACTATGGTGTTTGGTACACAGGAAATTGCCACATTTTCTTTCTGAGAAAATAAATTGGTCTGTTTATTTACTGTAACTATTTGATATCATGTACTAAAGCCTAATGCCCATATTCTGTGACACTGTATCTCACTCCTACAAGTGCATTCAACAAAGATGACTGTATACGTTCACCTATAAAGTTCATGATAGTAGGATTGAGTAATAATTTTTACTACTTATCTCTATTTAATGATATGTCTACACCAATAATACATTAAATACCTCTTAACCATGAAATTACTGGATTGTGACTTATTTATACAGCATCATCAATAAATAGGCAAACTTCCATATTTTAAAAATATATTAGACCAAGAAGCTAGGTACAAAAGAAAACATGGTTAAGTTTAGAGACAGCATCAACATAGGCAAAATTAACCAATAGTTTTAGAGGGTAGGACAATGGTTATCTTTGGCAAAGGGGTTGTCTGGAGAGTGGAGATGGGTGTCCAATTGTAGTGTGAACATTTTGGTTGTTTTCTGGATGCACAGGTGTCTTTACTATGAAAATAGATCTTTATGAAACATATTTAATGCTTCGTATTTCATTAGAGAAGTTTATGAAACAAATGACAACTCGGAGTTGCTTGCTCCTAAGTATATGCAGATTGGAAAGGGTCAGCAAGAGGAGAGGGCAACTTTGCTGCAATGCTTTTCTAAGGTGCTGAATAGGGATGAGGTAAGCTCTCCTCTTTTAGGACAGCAAAGGGTTAGCAACGTTTTTACTCAGTCAAGATTTCCCCTTTACTTAATTCTAAACCGTTTTGACCCCTCTGAGTAGTTCACATTTGCCTCAGACATTTATGAAAAAAGTGAAAATTGCTTTACTATAACATTTTTGGAAAGGTTGTGAGTTGTTTTGAAAAGGGCTCTGGAGGGTTGCATTCTTGGTTGTGCCACCTTTGTATTGGGCAATAACAAGAATTCCTTTTCTTCTTTTGCTGAGCGTATGGGAGAGAGATTTTATTGGGAGATCTGGTATTGGCACTTCTAATAGTATTGAGTAGAGAATGAGCACACTCTCAACATAGAATTAAGCTCTAATGAGGCTCTGATGCATTCTAGAAGAAATTTATTATGTTCTAATAACTTGATTATCTTCTCAGGAGAGAGGAAGTGCCCTGAGTTTTGTGTCTGGTCACTGCCTGTACTTGATAGCTTGCCATTGCAGGTTTGCCTATGCATTGCCCTTATGCCCTCTTCAAGTTGGCTGAAGCTGTAGGGGTTCTTCTCTCTTTCAGAACTGGATCAAATGAGGCTGACTTCTTTAAAATAATCATGTAATATGGTGTGCAGAGAATTTAAAGACAAAATTTGCAGAGGAAGTAAAAGCCACTTTTAGAAATATGAGCTAGCTATAATTATGAAAGTTTTTGACTGACATTATATCCCTGCATGAGTGTCAGTACATAAACTACTTTAAGGTATTTGTAAGAAATATTTCTTTATGTCTGTCCTACCTTGACTGGTGGGGAGTGAGGTTGTATAGATGGAGTTTAACCATCTAATCTGCACACATGCAAGAATTTAGGTATATATGATTAGTGGATGAGCTGACATGACTACAAATTTCTTGACTTGATAATTTTATAGCTTCTATAATTTATAACCAAATGATGCTGTTATTGTGCTCTAGCAATTTCCTTTTGTTTTCCTTTAAACTTAAAATGAATATAATGGCAACTAACCACCACTGGAGACAATTTGTTTTAATGGCAGGTGACACTTTGTGTAATTAAGCCATTTCATTCATATGGGAAAAAATATGGCTCAGCATACAAAACATCAATATTACACTTAAGTTTGATTTTCTAAGAACCGTTTTCTTTTTTAAAGGTTCATCATAGCTAAATATGTGTGAAAGGATGCTTTTATTTCAGTTTGGCTTTTCCAGTGAAGTCCTATGGCTAGATCTATCTATCTATCTATCTATCTATCTATCTATCTATCTATCTATCTATCTATCCATCCATTCTATCAATCGTCTATCTGTCTACACACACATATATGCAATAAATTGCACATGCTTGATGGAATTTTAGGTGGTAATCAATCTCATGACCAAAAATCACAGCTATTATAGAAGCCTCTTATCACAACAAAGTCATCTATGGCCATAATTAAAATCTGACAAGGATAGGATGGAAATAAAGGTCCTCCAAGAGGACAAGAGATAATGGTTTAGTAGTTAATAAGATCAAGAAGACAGAGATGCTGGGACGAATCACCAGTAAGCAGGAATGATCAGGATGTGACTCAGCTGGGCTACTGAGATTCTGTGCTTCCATTATTAAACCTCATTTTCTGACGATTATCTTTTATTGAGTCAGTGTCATTACACATCCCTGTATGCAAAGAATCTTCTCTTCATTGCCATTTCTTATTCCCTTCATTTAAGTTCTTTTGTCAGCCCAGGAAACAACCCAGAAGAAGAGACAGAAAGTACACAAGAGCCAGCAGATCTGAAGGAATGCTATAAAATGCAAACTATTTGTATTGTAATTATGAACTCATACATAAGATCAATACAACTGAAGCTGTTGCTTAGATGGGGAAGTGCCCTCCAGGCCCATCCTATACTGAGGAGACACTGTCAGATAAGTGAAATCAGTATCTAGAGAAGGTATTTGCATCACAATAGTTACTTCAGCATTATTTGCAAAAGCTAAGACAATGAATGCACATTTCTACAAGTCTAGCAATTGATGAAAAATGTGATAAGTATACATAATAAGGGAGAGCTTTAACTTGGAAGGGGGAGGGTAATATAGAAGGGGACAGAGGAAGGAGAGTTAAATAACACTAAGGAAAATTGAACAAACCATAGGGAAACATAAATTTTTATCAGCTTACTTAACCATGTGCGTGCGTGCGTGCGTGCGTGTGTGTGTGTGTGTGATTTAAATAGTTATGCCTTTATGCACTTTTAATTAATGCCAAGAGCAAAACAATATTTTAATTCACAGATACAGATTAAAAAATACTACAACTGATATACATATGTGAGCATGGAAACCAGAAGACACTGGTAGTTCCCAATTTAGAACCAAGTCATATAATGACTTCAAAAAGCAGAGGAAGAAAGTAGAGTGCTAATAGGGTTCCACGCAGACGAAATCACTTTGGAGCAAAAGTCTTATTCAGAGTGGGTATCCCGACAGTGAGTCTGAGCCTTAGTATAGCAGATGATATAATACTGGAGAATCTATAATATGAAGAATACCTTGAGGTTTTGAAGAACCAGAAGTGATCAACTTGTGAAGGCACCACTTTGGGGGTACCTGGAGGCAATTTAGAAATTTTCTTTGAAGTATGATTGGCAAAGGAAAATAAGGAAATATGCAAGTTCTAAGAACCAAGTACCTTACATTAAAGGCAGTGACTGTGAATCTAAGACATGCCAATTATCCCTAAAGGCATGTTAAAGACATTGGGATTCATTGCATCAACAGACCCCTTCACTCCCAGCTCTTCCCCTGGTGAAACACCTCTTATTTATGGTTTGGGAAAATCCAAAACATTTCAAAAGGAACAGAAGCTGTCAGGTAACACCCACACAAAGCTAATTCAAGAAGGAAATTAGTTTGAAATCAAAAGTTTGACACATGGTAGCAAACATTTCTCACCTCCCCCATAACCAGGAAAACAATAAAAATTTCCAGAGGATCACTGATGTACATTTAAATGTTTATTAAGCATCAAAACCCAAATACATTTTATATGTGAAAGTGAGGTTTGTGGTAAAAACTAAGAAACAAGCAGAGTGGAAATGAACAACAACAACACATACACACATACACACAAACAGAGAGAGGTAGGGGAAAGCAGGATAGAGAGAGAGAGAGGGAGGGATAGAAAGGTTTGAGAACTGATTAAATAGGAAGGGAACTGGAAAATTACATTTTAAAAGTCATCTTAATAAACAAAGATACCACACATGAGAGAACAACTAAATGGATTGAAAATATGAAGGCAAATGATGGAATATCCAAGCCCAGGAAAAAACAAATGAAAAGATAAATGCATGAGAAAATTTTTATCTTTGTGTAGAAGACAAAGAAAACCAGAATCCATTTATCTGGTAACTGCAATTCTTAACAAAAAAGCAAGTAAAAGAAAAATAGTATGGCAGAATTCATCATTAAAATAAACATTTACACAATGATCTAGAGTCCATGTACTTCCAAGCGCTCAGGTCAGCTGTCGCTGTGGGTTCAGATGTTTCTTTGAAATGTTGACCTTTAAGATGTTTAACACCTGAAGTATACAGGATATGACAACATTTCACAAAACTCCAAATGTTCGTTGTAAACACTACTGGGAATGGTCATTTATGAAAGGAGGGAGAAGCTCATTATCTATCTAAAAGAAATTCCCAATGAGATAAATTATTAGAATAAAGACAGTTATCTATTCCAATGTGGTATTTTCATCAAAGTAGCCTAGACAATTGTTATAAATAAAACTTCTATCATTGTACAACCAACACAAAATAAACAATAAATAAATAACAAAATTTTCAGTATCAATCTTGTGCAACAGAAATAAAAATCACGCTTTTACTAGAAAACAACAACAAACATTTACACAATGAAAAGATCCACTTTATACCTGCAAAGCTGACCAAGAATTGTCACTCTGAGACACAGCTAAACAAAGATTAAAAAAAAAAAAAAAAACACTTGAGGAAGATCAAGAGACCAGAATTACAAAAGATTTTTGATAAAGTACAGCACAAAAACTCCCCGATAGTGGAAGAACACACACAAATCTTAAGAAAGTAAAATGTAAGCTGATTATTTTGAATTTTTTAAAAAAGAATCAAGCTGTAAAAGTGATCGCAAATTTGATTAAAGCTCTCCTGTGTCACGTACATTGACATATGCTTCATCACCGAAAGAAAAAAATTGAGATAACTCAATGAATGAGGTTGTGTATCTAAAATATTTTGTTGTTGACATACAACCAAAATATAGAAAAATGAATCTTGCATGAGTATTATAATAAAAAACAAAAATGACACAACTAAAAACAGAGACTGAATGCTGGTGGAAAGCTGGATAAGCTTGTTATCTGTCACATAGGATTTAAGAGGAATTAAAGATAGAGTCAACTTCAGGTTAAGTTATGGAAAGGGGCCTTGGGAACCTTTGTAATACCATGATATTGGTATTAGTTTCATAACTGGGAAGAGTTAAAAATTTCTAAACAAGTCAACACAATGTGTAGTAGCACACTCACAGAAATTAATGTGATACAAAGTAACAGATGTTGGAGATACATTTATATATAATACTTTTAAATGTAAATTAAGCTAGGCTCACAGAGGAAAATTTCAGAAAAGCTCATATATATATATTATATATACATATATATATATATAATATATATATGTATATATATATCCTGATAACCCAAAAGGTCTACTTGGCAGATCTGAAAAAAAGTATAGACGACTCCTGTATATGACTTGGAATAGAATCCAGGTTATCCCTGCAAAGCAAAATTATAGAAGTGTCGACAGAATGTGTATAACCTTCGTTTTAATATTTTAGGGCTATTTCCCTGTCATCCCCCCCCAAAATCCTAGTTTTTTTTTCAATTTGTCTAACAATGCACTAATTTAGTGAAGAATTTTACCAAAGAAATTTAAAGGGTCTTCCAAATTACAATAGAAATTAAATGGGTATGTTTAACATGAAGGATACAAGTCAATGAAAATATAATGCCAATTCTACAAAAGTGTACTTAGGCACAATTGTTTTTATGATACATGCACACTGACACATGGCTACTTAATTTAAGCAGTCATGAGTTTTATAGACCACTGTGTTAATGGGACAACTGGTTATTACATATACTGATTGACCTGTTAAGAAAGAAAAGGAGGGTAATGGAGGGGTGGCTCAGTGACTAAGAGCTCTTTCAAAGGACCCGAGTTCTCTTCCCAACAGCCACATCAAGTGGCTCACAACCACCTGTAACCCCAGCCAGGAGATCTGATGCTATCTTCTGGGCTTCTCAGATACTACACTTGCACACATCCATAATTAAAAGTAAAAATACAATCTAAAAAAGAAAGACCAACTAGAAAGCTACAGGGAGGGAAAGCTACCTAAATAGGGCTATCTTTCTTCCCTCTCTCTTCCCTTCATTATTTTCTGCTTTTTTTCCTTTTCTTCTGGTCCTGATCATCCATCTATGCTAGCTATTTCTATAATTTTTTCACAGTATATGTGTTGGACTGCTAAAGTTGTTTCTTAGATGCATGTGACCAATCAGCTCCCCTGCCAATGAGATGGAATTGTGACTTCAATGCTAAGTTAAGTGGAAGGAGAGGCAGTGACACATGCACAGCATGAGTGACATGCCTGAGTCAGGAGTTCTGGCAGCAGGCTCTTGACATCTAGATCAGGACCCAGATGGTGTCCTGCTAATATCAGCAGTTGGCTCATAACTCTGCAGTTTCCTAGTTATCTGAAGAAGATGGAATAGATAGCTCTTGGATACCTGGAAGTCACCAAAGGAACATATGAACAATTAGTTCTCAACATTAAGTCTCTTCATTTTTTATAGTAACTGGAGACATTCCTTTTGTTTGAAACTAAACCCCCAGCTGAGGAAATACCTTGACATATTGAGGTGTGTTTTCTTGATGTTCCAAGTCTCTGGTTTCATTATAAAATACATGGAGCTATTAAACTCATCTTTCCATATGTTGAGTAAGCTTCTGTGATTGATTCCTCTTTCCCATGCCTGAGAGAATTCTCTACTTACCACCCTTTCCTCACTTATCACTCTTTCTTTCCTCTTCTGCCTCTTATCTCTTTCCCACTACTTTTTAATGGTGGCAGCAGCTACTCTTCAGTCAAAGCTAATATTGATTCTGGAATTTATCTTACAGAGAAGAAGTTTTCTTTTTTCTTTTCTTTCTTTTCTTTTTTTTTTTTGAAACTCTGAGGTCAGACTCAATCCTGTCATTCTGGCATCTATGAAGTCTGGCTAAAGATTGGGTTTCCTTCCTTCCTCCCTTCCTCCCCCCCTCCCTCCCTCTCCCTCTCTCCCTCCCTCTCTCCCTCCTTCTCGCCTTCCTTCTTCCTTTCTTGCTTTAGTATCTTATCACATAATCCAGGCTAGCTTGTATACCACTATGCAGCTCAGGCAGGAATTAAACAGGTAAGTGATCCTCTTGTCTTCAGTGTAAGTGCTAAAATTGTAGGTAAGAGAGACCATGCCCAGCTCAAGATATGGCTATCGTTCTAATTAGATTTGTGGCTAGCTCTGAGATCTAGCAGAAGAGCTAGAAGATATATCGTTCATAGGGAAATTTGAGTTATTGGAAAGACCTCAAAAGAAGGCTTGGATTGTATTATTTGAGCCAATAGTTTATCTGGGCTAAGACCTAAAAGAGATATTTGATAATAAAGGAATTTTTGCAGTGTTGAAACTAGAAAGTAAAGGATAATTTATGTTGTTTTCTGGGCAGCAGAAATGATAGGATATCATCAAGGTAAGTGTTAGGTTGTTTGTCTTATTTAGAACTGAGCTGAAAGGTTATTTAGAACAGGAAGTTTAATAACTTTAGACAGGGCTATATCTGCCAGAGTTAAGGCATTCATTTTTATTTTAGACTTTAACAGAAGGAATATTCTTCCCCAAACTCTGAAACTGGCTCCTCTGCTTCAGAGACAATATCAAAGGACAATTAAGACATGGGCTCTGGAAATAGACTGTCTCCAAATCTTAAATTCTTCTATCAGCACATCTGTGACCTAGGGCACACAATTCATGGCTTGATAACTATGTTCTAGACACTGTGTTCTATTAAAATTATGTACTGAAACCTAATGCCAATAATGTGTTAGGAGGTGAGGACTTTGGGAGGTGGCTGGGTCTCCGGAAGAGAGCATTCACAATTGGGATGAGAGTTCTGACAAAAAGGAACAAAAAACCTAGGTCTTTCCATGTACCATTCCAAGAAACAGTAAAAAGGCATTCTTAATAACTGAGGAAATCCACTGGGTGGTGGTGGCGCATGCCTTTAATCCCAGCATTTGGGAGGCAGAGGCAGGTGGATCTCTGTGAGTTCGAGACCAGCCTAGTCTACAATAGCTAGTTCCAGGAAATCCTCCAAAGCTATGGAGAAACCCTGTCTCAAAAAAACAAAACCAACCAAACAAACAAAAAATAACTGAGGAAATTGAACCTCTTATGCCACAGGACCTGTGGCTTCCTTCATCATGGGCTTGCTGGCTTTTCAAACTGTGCAGAGTGAACTTTTACTACTAGTAAGTGGTATTTTTTCACAGTAATCCAAATACAGACTATTGAGGTTTCCTCTATGCCTTAGTATCTACAACTGTGAAGCAGATATAATAATACTAATTTTGTAGGGATGTGAGGACATGTACATGGTTGATTATATGTGAATCAGTATGAGTGGCACACCAAGTAAGTCACATAGGAAGGTCCTGGTCATTAGAAGCTTCTAGTGATGATTACGTCTAAGGAGTGTGTATTCTCCATCACAAAGCCAAAAATTTACTGTCTTCCTGACACTACTGTAAGCATTTACTCATGTGTTTGTTCCCTTACAACACACACAGAAGCAAATGTTCTAAGTAAAGATCTATTCTAGGATTGTGAATTAAACTGAGCATGTACTTTTAAGAAACAAATGAGGATAGAATGAAAAATATTTGCATATAATTTAAAGCCACAACAGTAATTATTGCTTTGTGAAACTTTTGTTTCAGTCATTTCACTGTGCATCTCTAGGACACAATGGCTCATTTGTTTCTTTCTGTAGCTCGCAGTTAATATTGCTAAAGGCAACTACAGTCGAATAATGACCCAGGAGGAGATGAAGCTATTAGTCTTGTTCAAGTCTCCCCAGCACATAAAGATGCACTGTGGAGAAGTTGCCTCATCAAGCTATGTCAAATTCATGTGGGAAATAAACAGATGAGAAGGCAAACATGCAACTAATAAAGATTTTCATTTAGCTAACATTTGTTGAGGAATGACAGAATCAGGTTTACATTGTGGTTACCAAGAACTTTTTAAGGAAAGTTTTTACTCCCTTCAAGCATATGAATTTTTTGGAGGGGTGGGATTTTTCAGTATATTGTATGAAGAAAGTATCCATATGCCTAGTATAATTTGCAGCACATTTACATTTAATGGCTGATACATGAATTAAGTAGTTAGTTGGAGGTAGACTGATTAGTGTAATTCTTCAGTCATTGCTTATATTACATTGCAAAGGACTGATATCCTTAGAGCAAATTTAATGATGTATTTTCATGATCATCTTATGGTGAATTGGCCATCATCTTTATTTACATGACCATTCCTCTGAGATTAGAAGTGTGTTGCAGTATGAAGGCAGAAACTTCCACCATATATTCATCAAGTCTTTGGGGCTACTTATGAAGAGCTGTAAAATTGGGGTTTTGTAATTTCAAGAATTGTGTTCTCAGACCACATGAGTTCTGCCCTCAACAGTGTAGACAGGAACAAAGACAGAAAGTAATAGGACCATGAAGTATGTTTGAAGTCAACCTTTGAAGTGAATGCATCCTTTTGTCTTAAGTCTCTGGTCTCACCTAAGTGCAACAGGTTGGGGAATAAGAATCATCCAAGTGTTTAGGATGAACGCATTGTACAGAAAATATTATCTCCCAGAAAAAAATATGAAGCAGAGATCAATCTAAGACAAGTAGAATATAGTTTTGTGGAAGCCATTATCTCTTTAGTAATAGTAGGCACATATTAAGCTCTTCCATATTCCAGGCATCATGATTTGGTACCAAGAACACAGTGACACCTTTGCAAAGAAGCTCCGCCAAGAAAGAAACCAAAGCTCAGGAAAGAGCACTGTTTGCCCTTTGAACTGAGACACTCCACAGAACCTCATGCTGTACGAAGCAGCGATTTTAAATGAGATGAGAGAATGCCCCATCTAGTAAAGAAGGAAGGTGGAGAGCGATGACTTTAGGCATGAGGCAGAAGAACTGAACATTCCCAGCAAGGCTTGGGTGCATGGTCATTTTCCTCATATGAGGGTCTCTGACTGATGAGGTTCTCAGGAGTTTCTGTTTTCTGAGACTGGGCAGAAATGGCATGATGAGATCTGCCCTCAATTTCAGCTTCAAAGCAAAGAAGAGGTTGCCTTTGCAGGCTTGGGAAGAAAAAGGAAAAAGAAATGACATTGTTCTGCTTTCCCTCTATGAAGGTCTTCTCTTTCTGACTCACATTGTTTGTTCAGAAGTCACTGCACAACTGGTGCCAAACACAAAGAGAAGACTCTTAAGAGGGGCTTTAGCACCTTTACACTGACAAAGTCAATACATAGCTAGCTGACTAGCTAGCTCACTAGATGGATTGATCAAACAAAGGGGCCAAGAAATAAAAAGTTCAAAGATACTTTCATGTATAGCTATAAAAATAGTCATGGCTGTTAGAATGAGTGAGGACAGCTTTATGGTTGGCAGTAGAATTTTCAGGTTTCCTGGAGGAGACCTACATAACAGAAATCAAGGAGAAGTCACTGTTCTAGCAAGGGAATTTGTAGGAGGATGGGAATAGATAAGGCCCAGGGTTAAGTGAAGGACTTGGAATTCATTTGTCATGTAGAATGGAGCAGATGTTTTATGGTAGCAAAGGGTAGGATGATCAGATAAATAGGTCTACTCTTAGGTAAATCTACTCTTGCTTATTGTTAGACCACCGTCACATACTGCATCTTACCTTATGTTGCAATATAACATTATGTTGTAATATATATCCCAATAAGCCACTTTAGGAAACAGGATGTTATAAAGGCCAGTTTATGTTTAGACAACATGGTGCTGATACAGATACTTGGAATGAGTACATGGATGATGTTGGACATGGGGGTGGGATAAAAGTCAGAAGAAATGGCTGACACAAGTTATCTGAGAAACCCCAAAGTAAACAGTAATTAAATCTGCTATATGACTATCTTTTAGACAGTGGGCCCTTCTATGTGATTCTGCATAAAGCCTTGGGGTCAGAATCCCAAAGCTTTGCCTGAGGCTTTGCGCTTGCCAGGCTGCTTGTGTGTCAGTCTGTCGGCCTGTGTACCTACCATCATGAAACCTACGTGCTGCCCACCTGTGTGCAGCTCATGTACACCAGAATGTACATGGTTGCTTAGCAACCTTCATCTAGAGTGAATGAAACATGCCTGCCAGTCTATAACTCCTCGAATTCTGTTCAACTTCTTGTGACCCTCTTCTATTCCTGGCATCTGAGCATGGACCTCACAGCCATACTGGAAAGTGATTTTACATGCTCAGGCCAAATAGGCTAGGGGGTGTTTGTTCTTTAATTGAAAAGCTATATAGAAATCAAAGTTTTCTAGATGAGCTATCATCTGCATCAATAAAATTCGATTTCCCACCGGAAGTGAAAAATGTGCTTGACTGTAAAACACAAACTTTAAACAGAGTAACATGTTTGCAACAGACACAGGCAGCAGTCTTGCAAGATTTTGTTTGCTGAATTTGTGAAAAGACTGATATAATACTATCATGTATGGAGTCAAAAAAGTAGTTGCAAAATAGTCTTTCCTGCTGAGGAAAAAGGAAGAAGAATAAAGATTGCTTTTCTCTATTGCTTGTTGAAATCAGCTCTCAAGCATTCTAAGCACTTGGAATAAGGACCTCATGCCCATGGAACCTGGGGAGACCATTTAGGATTTAACATATATGATTGCTTTTCCAGAACTCAGTTTGATTCCCAGTGTCCACATGGAGACTCACAACTGCCACTAACTACAGGCCCAGGGAATCCAATGCCATATCCTGGCCAATTTGGGTGGTTATTAATAACAATAAATAAGAGGATATGATGGAGATAGATAGATAGATAGATAGATAGATAGATAGATAGATGGAGTGTGGGCACTAGTAGCAGTTGATAGGAGCAAATGTGTTGGTATGATCAAACACATTGTATATATAATTGTTTGTAATTATAATTGTATGGAATTTTCAAATAAATATTATTTAAAATAACAAATTCTTATGTCTTTTTCATGGTGGGGATAGAAATGTTTTTTTTCAAGAGCTTGTTGAATTTATTTTCAACATTTCTATTCTGCTGCCTTTTCTCTTTATCACTTTCCATGCTCCCCTCAAACCTTTCAACACCTCAGAAGATTCCATAATACGTGTGATATACGGGATCTGTGTGTGTGTGTGTGTGTGTGTGTGTGTGTGTGTGTGTGTGTGTGCACGCACAAAAGGAACCTTTCTCTGTTATAGAATTTGAGACTTAAACAAAACAAAGCAAAGAAGGCATCAATACCATGAAGAAAAAGAAACCAAACAGGTTCTTAACTACAGGGTTATATAAACACAGACTCTTATAATATAAACATTTTCTAGCCTGCATCCCATCTGATGTTAAACTTCCATTAGTTCCTCCTTCCACTGATATTGCTACTGTTCTCATCTTGCTTTTGCAGTCACATCTAGGGGAGAATGTTCCTCTACAGACTTCTTAGAATTCTGGATCTTCATGGCTTTCTGTTATTTGGGGAGAGGGCATAGGGGAGGTTGGAGGGCATAGAGAGAAGTGATATAATTCCACTTCAATTAAAAACATATCTCAAAAAGCCCAGTTCTTGTTAGAAAATCCTGGATTGTTTGTTAGAGGACACCTGAGTTCCTATGTCACCATTGAATCTGCAGCCGCCTCACCTTTCTTTTGTCTGCAGGTATTCATTTGTGTCATAAAGAACACAGACCTCAGATTCTTCCTCCCCTAAAAGTCTAAATATAAGCAGATTTTAACATATACACCACAGAAGGCTTCTGCTCTATGTTAAATCACCTAAATCATATGCTGTATGAATTTCTTCCTTGGTTGGATGACAACTTAGAAATGAACTATAAGTAAGCAGAATGTCTGGAACTTTTCCGTTGGGCACCATGACAAATAAATATGATAATTGACATGCCATTTTAGGGACCAATACAAGGAAAGTTCAAAGGAAATCATTTATGTGGCAAGATTTGTAGAGAGTCCTCTTTCATAAATTACAAAAATGTGTTTATATGATTTTAAGAAGTTTGATTTTGTCTTTAATTCAGAAGTAAGATTTGTTTTATGATATGAGATCTAATACATTTGGTCTTCTTTTGAGAATGATGTCTGTTAAATACCTTGAATACAAGAGAAAAATCACCATTTTTTTTTCTAGATGATGGATGGCAATATATTGGCCTTTTATACCACGATTACAGACTGATCCACACACATATATAAATATTTCCATCAGTGAGAAAGGGAGGGAGGGAGGGAGGGAAGGAAGAAATAGAGAGAGATTTTAACTGGGAATGAATGTCTTTGAGGGAAATGTTTATGCATGTGTATCTAAGGCAAGAGAAAGAAAAATACAGAACACTAGTCTCAGACTCCATGAGTGTTGAATGGAACTCCCTGTATCTTTTTTTCCTTTAGTTCTGCTTCAGATATATTCTAGTGTTGGCTTAACCATGACTACAGGAAGATCACGATGTCTGGTATATCGTAGTGGATTTTCTCATTCATGCACCCCAGGAGACAGCATCCTGGACAGGTATTTATCCCTTTAAAGAACATTTCACAGCGTGGAGGAGACCTTGATATCTGGTGGGGCATGGCAGCTGCCTAGGATGCACACTGCATCCCACATTGAAATAAAGCAGGTGATTGGTAGCACCTGGTGGACACCAGCTTTATGAGTGCCATGTGAGGCATCATCTAGGTGTTTGAAGGAGTATGTAGGAATGTTCTTTGAGATGCTGACATTCATGGCAGGATATAGAGGGGATCAGACAGTGGAATTGAGCCTTTGTGATAATGTAGTTTCATTTTTCTATACCGTCTGGTGGAGCTTTGAGATTTATTTTTGGTGATACCAAAAAGTTACAAGTTTGTTGAAGGCAAGCTTCTTTTTTTCCTGGAATCCAATTTTACTTATTATTATTATTATTATTATTATTATTATTATTATTATTATTGTTTTTTCGAGACAGGGTTTCTCTGTATTCCTTTGGAGGATGTCCTGGAAATCGCTCTGTAGACCAGGCTAGGCTTGAACTAACAGAGATTCACCTCCCTCTACCTCCCGAGTTCTGGGATTAAAGGCATGCACCACCAATTGGGTTCCTGGAACCCAATTTTAACTAGGACACAAACCCTACAATATTTTCATTAAATACCTTTAGTTGAGAAAGATATATCTTTTTAAAATAACTCAATTAACTTTTATCAAATTTGCAGAGTTCATGTCAGTTATCAGCGTGCCTCCATTTCAAGCAATGGGAAGCAATTATGGCTCTAGTTTGTGAGCCTGGATAGGGTAGAGGATACATTAAGAACTTTAGTTGCCTGCAGGTGGAAGAAGGTTTTGGATTCCTGCTAGTGTGTAAGAGCTGAGTTATGTATGACTTTACACGCTCTCTGCAAGTGTTGCTGCTTTTCCAATCACTAAACTAAAACAAAAAACAGAGTTTTGCCTTGGTTTAACTAGAAACCTTTCTGTTACTTGAAGGGACTAGAGCTCATTTATTTATTTATTTATTTATTTATTTATTTATTTATTTATTTATTTATTTTGTAATCCTTTTCATGTCAAGTGTTTGGCCAGTTCTTTAAACACATAGAAGACTATCTTCTATGTCTGTTGTGAATGAAAAATTCATCTATTTTTGGGTCTGCATTGCTATTGTCCATGGAAGTGATCTGGATTGTTTTTCATCTGGTTTGCTCCTCTACTTACTCAGAATATTACCAATGGTTTGGATCCCCCACTGAGCTTTTATTCACCCAAGACTTTCTTCTTGGTGGATGCTCATCAAAATTAAAAGGTGTAAGAAGCATTGAGATCTTATATTATGGGCATGTACATTCTCATTAATGTGATTCTGCTGGTGCTGATGGCCCAGGTCCTCCACACTGAGTAACAAAACTCTTTACATAGAGAGCTCACTGCTCACTTTTCTGATTCTTTTTTCTTTTCTTCTGGTTCTTTTTGTATAAAGGTCATACACAAAAATGTTCAGGTATTTGGTGGCTGAAGGGCAGGGACAGTTGCTAAGTCAGAAGAGCAGTTTCTTTCCATGAACTGGAAGCTCTGTGTGCTTTTCCATTTAGTATGTCACCTTTCTTAACTTATGAAGATAACTGAGGCTTAGCATTTGTCCTCTGTATGACATCTTTCTGCATTAATGAATGTCTATGCTACTATCAGAATGCGCCTCTGAGTCCATAGGCAGTCATGTAGAGTCAAGAATCTAAGTCCACTCCAATATATGGACATTTCCTATCAGTAGGATTTGAGAAAATACGGCTCCTACATTATTCTCTTTCCTTTCAGAGAACTCCCAAAGGGGAAGAAAATCTTATGTTGATAGATAAGTTCAAAGTATTCCTTGAATAGTGTCTTAGTTAGCTTTCTATCCCTCCGATGGAACACAATGCCTATAAACAATACCCGGGAGAAAGGCTTCATTTTGCGGACACTTCCACATTGTAGATCATCATTGAAGGAAGTCAGGGCAGGAACCTGCAGAGAGAAGCAGATATAGAAGCCACCAGTGGATGGTGTTTACTTGATTGCTCCCCATGGTCTGCTCAGCTGCTTTCTTATACCAACCAGGACCACCTGCCTTGGAATGGCAACACCCATAGAGCATGGGGCCTGTGCATGTCAATTGTCAATCAAGAAAATGTCCTATATTCTTGCCTACAGGCCCATTTTGTGGAAGCATTGTCTTAATGAAGACTCTCTCTTCCAACATATGTCTGGGTTTATGTAAAGTTGAAAATATCAAACAGCAGCAACAACAAGAACCAACCGACACAAATCACCATAGGTAAGTACTGAATGACTGCATCTTTGCAGGTTTCTGGTCAGTGTTATATTTTCTCTCATGGTCTGGAATTGACATCTTGCTTATATTTTTCATTCTAATCTAATCTCTGTATTCTTGTCCCTCATCCCCTCTCTCCACTGCACTTCAGTTGGCTTGTCAATGGATGTTTCTTTTGTCTGATCTCACAAGTATTTTAATTGGACTCCATTCTTGGACATTACACTGAGTAGGGACTGTGGTTCCAATCATCTTTTAATGGAATAACCTACTAGAAAGCACATAGCAAAGATTTTATTTAATTAGGAAATACTGTTTAATCCGTCTTCAGGAAAGAGTATTTCTTCTATTATTAGTTGGTATCCATGAATACTTAGTATCATGAATTTTTTTTGCTGCTACTGTCTGAGGGGGAAGGCTTGTTGAAATTACAAAAAAATAATCAAACTATAATGGTTTAAACAAAAAATAAAACAAGGAAAACTAAAGCCAAAGGAAGAGTCAATAGAACTGTAGGCAAGCGTGTTAAATTTAGGGCAGACTTTATTTATGATTTGCTGTACTTTCTCCTCCATGGGCCATGATTTCTATATTCATTCAGTTAAAATCTTCTAGGTCTTAACACCCTCAAGGTATCTTACAGCAGCATCTTGATCTTGCCTTATTTTGACACACAGAAAAACAAGTCCAGCTTATTTCTGGCTGTTTGTGAAAGTGGGCTTAGCACATATTTTTTCTTTTGAGACAGGGTTTCTCTGTGTAGCCATGGCTTTCCAAGAACTAGTTCTGTAGACCAGGCTGGCCTTGAACTAACAGAGATCCTCCTGCCTCTGCTGGGATTAAAGGCATGTACCACTAGTGCCCAGATTATCAATTATTAAATCATTTACATAGTAGCAGTAAAATCTAGAATGGAGATTTTCATCCTGATCCATATCATTGGTGTAATAAAGGACATAAATCTAAACTTTCTCAGAGTATAATTTTCCACTGTTAATTGCTTGCCTTTCCTTCATAAGTTTCTAAAAAACACCATCCAGTGCTCTATCTTTGATCAAATTATCACCATCATACTCATCATTGGAAAGCCAAGGGGATGCCCTAACTCCCTTGTGAGGAACACAAAGTGTAGACAGATTGATTCTATAACTTCCCAAGGTCAGATGTGGCTGGAACTCAATCTGCTCTGGAAATTTCTTTTCCTGTTTAGTGCACTATTTAATAACCAGTCTATACACAGTTTTAAAAACAAATGTGATTTTCAAAAAAGTTTCATTTTATCTGTTATTAAAAAAAAACCAAAGACCTCGATTTGACAAGCCCTCTGGCTAGATTCCACATTTCTCCACAGACAGAAAACTCAGAATGTCTGATTAAAAACTGGAATGTACTTTGGGGAAATGAGAATGTACTCTCAGACTCCATTTGGTGTTTTCTCTCACTTGCAGAACAGAGGAAAGAGCTTTAGCTCTCAGTTATTTTCCTTACCTCTGATACAAAGAAACCTTGCATTGTCATCCTTCTATTTTGGCCATAACCATGTCAGCCACCATGGCTGAGTTCTCCAGTAAGTTCATAACGACACCGGTAGAGCTTCACAGAGCTGTTTCATGTGTGTAGTTGACAGAACACATAGCCTTGCTTTTTTGTTTTTGTTTTTGTTTTTAAATCACTTGTCTGTATCATATTTTCTTACCAACCACACATACTTTATGGTACTAGATCTTTTATTGAATTACACAAACACACATTAAGGTATATGCATGCATGCACACATGTGTACACACACACACACACACACACAATACTGCTATAGATAAGTGCTTCAAATAACTGAAGTGCACAGAAAGTTAACTTGTTTCAAATCTAACAACAAATAAGTGTCAGGAGTCAGAATTGCCCTCTGGAACCCAGGTTCTAGAATTATTTTTGATTATTATGACATTGGTCTTAGCAAGGCATCACCCTTGTTCTAGTCCTTACAACTCTTAATGACTTATGGGTAGGGAAGTATTTCTTTTCTTTTCAGGTGCATTAAAATTTACTCAGTCAGATTAATCACAAAGTATACTTGGGTTAGTGCTAAATAATGCCAGTGTATTCCTTGTGTAAGTTCCTAAAAAATAACATTTAACAAAACCTATCAGAAGGCTCTTGTGGGGGCAGTTCTAATTTGATATGTGGCAAGTTATGCTTTAGAAATTCCATGGTTGAAGTACTTCAATCAACCCTCCTTTACCCCAGCAGCCTTTCTCATGGCTAACATGCAGCTAGCATGTACTAGCAGCCAGTCAACCAACCTGAAGATCAAGACTTAGCAATGTTGAATTCTGAAATAGACTTGATTTAAGGAGGAAATGACTGGAATACAAATATGGAACCCAAGAACCATTTCTCTTGGAAACTCATTGCAAAGAAACTCACATTGTTTTGAGTTTCTGAGAACTTATCACATTCCTAACCTTTAATTTAAAATATTTTTAGCATCTGAAATGTTACCATTCTAAAGGCTAGACGCATGAAGAATCTTGTACAAAACTTCTTGCATGAGATATTTGAACTACCTTGAGAGTGAGTGTGATTTATGATTATTAATAAGGCCCAGTCATTGAGAATACGAGATTGAATTCATTAAAGCTATTATTTTGTTTGGAATCTTCTGCTTGCTTTAATGCTTTATTGTGGAAAATGGAAGAGTCTAATCATGGGGGAAACTTAGAAATAATGCCTCTCTTTATTTCTCTGCACTTGAGCAACTGCAAAGGACTCTATGTCTCTTTCTTCCTACGAGGGCAGCAATATCTCTGTTTTGAATGTACCTCAAGGAAGACATGAACAGTTCCACAGGCAAACTACCAGATGTTTCTGACAGCCTGACAGCTGTATCCCACTTCTAGAAAACATCTTATGAAACTGAGGCTTTAAAAATGATTAGATAGGGATTATCTATTTGCATTTTAAAAGCATTCTTTACGGCATAGATGGTACAATGGAGAGTTACTTTAAATAGCCAGTACCCTTACCATGCTTAAAATAAAATTTGAGCTATAAACAACATCTCAGAAATAAAACAACTGCAGTAAGGGAAGCATAATTATAACTTTAAAAAGACAATTACATAATTCTTTATATAGAATATTTATAAAGAGATGGGAGCTGCTCTCTTTCCTTTAAATCTTTATTTCAAAATGTTTAAATATAATGGCTCATAGTTTTCATTGCTTTCAGTATGTCCCCACTATGACTGGACCTTCTTCATGTACCACTGCAGTCTGTGAGTCAACAAATGTCCATTTAACAGATAGTTCAGGTTTCAATGATTCTGTAGGATGGATATACGCCTTTTAGGATACAGCTAGGTCAGCAAATTTCTTCTTTTTACTTTTTTCATTGACAAAATTGTGTCTATATAATGTACAACACATTGCTTTTATACTTCTGGACATTCTAGAATGAATAAATCAATCTGTTTAGTTATTTTTTTTGTGATGAGAACATGGGGATAAACTAGAGACCTGAAATGTAGCTATCATGTTGTTGAATACATCCCTTGAATCATAATTTTGTGCACTTCAACATCACCTCACAACACTGCTTCTCACCCCAAAATGAGTACACTAATTCTCATTCCTATGACCATTGAGCAAGATTGCCTCTTTTCCTTATCCCTTCCTTTGCCTATATTTTTTGTTGTTGTTAATCAAGGTAGAGTGAACAAGCAGTCCCCCACTGCCACAAATCACACAGTTGACTTTTCTGAATTAGGGGAAATCCTACGGATTGACAAACACCGAGTGCAATGTATGAGCCTTACCAGGGGAAAAGCACCTTTGGGGTTCTGGTATCTGATGTGCTAGGTAAGTAATGTCTTTTGGGCTCTTCCTGTAAGCCACCTGAGGTAACCTGTGAAGATGGTTTGCTACTCTCTCGACCTAGAAAACCCTGCAAAATCATGCAAGTCACGAGGTTCAAAACTCCGGGTTCACCTTAAGAATACACGTGAAACTGCCCAGGCCATCAAGGGTATGCATATCCGAAAAGCCACCAAATACCTGAAAGATGTCACATTGAAGAAGCAGTGTGTGCTATTCCGGCGATACAATGGTGGAGTCGGCAGGTGTGCCCAGGCCAAACAGTGGGGCTGGAAATAGGGTCGGTGGCCGATAAAGAGTGCCGAATTTTTGCTGCACATGCTTAAAAATGCAGAGAGTAATGCTGAGCTTAAGGGTCTAGACATAGATTCTCTGGTCATCGAACACATCCAGGTGAACAAAGCACCTAAGATGCGTCGACCAATTTACAGAGCTCAGGGCCGGATTAACCCATACATGAGCTTCCCCTGCCACATTGAAATGATCCTCACGGAAAAGGAACAGATTGTTCCCAAGCCAGAAGAGGAGGGTGCACAGAAGAAAAAGATATCCCAGAAGAAACTGAAGAAACAAAAACTTACGGCACGGGAATAAATTCAGCATAAAATAAATGCAGATAAAAGTAAAGAAAAAAAAGTATTGTCTTTTAGATAAAAGATACTCCAACAGGTTTGATGTGACTGATGATAGTTCATGGATTTTTTCATTGGCATTCTCCTGGTGATTAAAATGACTTTAATGACTTTTTCATATATTTCTTGGTCTTTTGAATGCCTTTTAAGAGCAATTTCTGACTCTTTTTGCTCAGTTTTTAATGTGCATTGATTTTTTTCTTCTTGCTTTTTTGTTGCACAAGTTCCTAAAATATTTCAGACAATTTTCCCCCAAATGCATGGCTTGTTTTTGTTTTGTTTTCATATTACAGGCTGTATGGTCTTAGCTATTTTGGATCACCTGAGCCACTACTTCAGGGGGTCTTGCTTGATCAAACCATATTAGTCTGGAAGGAATCCACAGCTTTTCATCTTCTGTGGAAACAAAAGCAAAACCTCTTCTCCAAAGTAATATGTTCTTAGATTGAAAATTTGAAGTCAAGGCATTTTAAAAATATATAGGTTGGATTAATCCAGCACCATTTATAATCCAGTGTCTTTTAGCAACTGTTGCTCCTTCCTCAGCAGCCAAACAATTCAAAGACAGCACAATAACATGCAGTATCCAGACTCTCTGTGTATTTTCCACCTTTTATGTGACTTTTTAAAAAAACTCTATTTCTTTTACTTTTATTTATCTTTTTTTTTTTGAGGCAAGGTTTCTCTGTGTAACTTTGGCTACCCTTGAACTCACTCTGCAGACCAGGTTGACCTTGAAATCACAGATATCTGCCTGCCTCTGCCTCCCAAGTTCTGGGATTAAAGTCCTGTGTCACCACACTCAGCTATTCTATTTTTCTAAGGACTTTATCCTTTTTTTCTCTCTCCCAAGACTAGGTTTTAAACTTAGTGTAAACACTTTAAATGTTTTTCTTCAGCTGAAGCAGTCTTTACTGTACATCTCTATTTCTGACTACATGAGTCTTTAAACAGCATGGCTAAAATTAAAGCAGTGGCTGGCCCTGCCTTATTCCTTGGCTTTCTGAGATTGTAGCTTCATGCTTATTGCTACAACTCTGTGGAGTTTATAGGTCCATGTCACCATCAAGTAGCATGCCGTCTGCTGCTCACAAACACCACTTAACTGTTTGGTAGCAGGGCCTCTTAACAGAGCTATGCATGCTTTTTGTCATTGAATCAGGAAGCCTCTCTTAAAGGAACCAAGAGCCTCTATTTGACTGTAACAAACAGAGCCTACTGAGAAAATACTGCTACCAAGAAGCCATGCTTGTCTCCGTTCTTTTGTGTTTGTGATCCTCTTTTAAGCTTTTGTCAGGTTTTACAAAGGAAATTCTTGCTACACATGTAGGTGCCATTTTGTAGACAGAGTTTCTTTCCTGCCTGGTTCTGCTGCCCTTCAGCCCCAAATAAACACACAGAGACTTATATTAGTTATGAACTGTTTGGCCAATGGCATAGGCTTCTTATTGGCTAGCTCTCTCTTAGGCTAGCTCTCTCTTAATTATTAACCCATTTCTATTAAACTGTGTATTACCAGGAGGCTGTGGCTTCCCCATAATCCGGCATGTTACTCCTTTGGCAGCTTTGCATCTTCTTCGTGGCTTCTGTCTCCCTTCCTCTGCCCAGAATTCTTCTTGTCTGGTAGCCCTGCCTATACTTCCTGCCTTGTTATTGAACCATCAGTGTTTTGTTCATCAACCAATAAGAGAAACATGTACAGAAGGACATTCTCCATCATATATATATTCTGTCCAGTCTATATAATGTTACTTGTTTTTATGTTTTCAGGGCTGACTATTAGGCACTGGAAATAATTGGTGTGCTCCTCCTTGGAAGGGCCAACCACCATTCCTTCTCCCAGCTTTCTTAAGTTGCCTATAGTTCTTTGTGTAGGATGGAGGCCTTGCGGACTTATTCCCTTATAGTTTGGCATATCTATTGGTGTCATCCATGTTCTTCTCACATTTGGACACTCATGTTGGTAAGACTATATGGGTGTAGCTTCTGATGTTACTAGGAGACACAATTTCACAGCAAATTCCATGGTTCTCTGGCTCTTGAATTCTTGTTGCTTCTTGTAGCCCCTGAGTATTGGGTGCAGAAGTTATTTCGTAGATGTATCCATGGGGACTGTATTTCATAACTCTGCATTTTGATTGGTTGTGGTTTTCTGTACTGATCTCTAAGCATATTTTACTCACACAGATGGCTTACAGAGTCCATGAGCCTATAAGAGGGATTTCTTTATGTTCACTGTCAACTACAGTATTCCCAACCTATGACTATCATTCTGAGTGCCTCTTAAGAACAAGTGAAGCAAACAATAATGCATACAAATCCTGAGTCCCTCAATCTCAGACACTGGAAGACTGCTCAGGGATTTATTTATGCCTCTTATCTCCATTTTCATCCTAGGAGCATCCTTTATGACAGCAGGAACTTTTGTAAATATCTTTTCTAATTTGAAAATATTATTTCTTTATCTTCTTTGGAAGTGAAGCAATAATTTTTAGGTAAAAAAACTTGTACAAATCTGATGCCATTCCTGCTGTATTAATTTATTCACTATATGTTATTGATGTCTCAGTTTTTGTAGGTTCAAGCTTTGGTTTTAAGAAAAGAAAGTTCCTGTGATTGCAAAAGATCAGACTTTTCTAGGGAATCACTAAAGAAGATGCTCAGAACTCTCTTCGTCTTCATAGGAGAATGTCTTCATTATTCATGAAAAGAGTAATAAACTTTAAATGTTATAAAAAAGCACACTTGTCAAAGTTTGTTATATCTCAGTATGGATAATTATAGCTACTAAGGGGTTTGTAGCCCCTTTTCTGGTGATGATCCATCTGTACAAATTATATAGATACACTGGCAACATTTATTTCTCATATTTTCAATGAACAATCCAGAGAGACAGTGCCCACATCCAAGGTCATTGATTTCTATTAGGTTTCTTTTCTTTTCTTTTTTCCTTTTTAAAATTTAAATTAGAAACAAGCTTGTTTTACATGTCAATCCCAGTTCCCTCTCCCTAACCTTCTCCCCTGCCCCCCAATGGTCCCCTATCCCATCTCCTTTCTGCTCCCCAGGGAGGGTGAGGCCTTCCTTGGGGGATCTTCAAAGTCTGTCATATTATTTGGAGTAGGGCCTAGAACCTCCCCGATGTGTCTAGGCTGAGAGAGTATGCCTCTATGTGGAATGGGCTCCCAAAGTCCATTACTGTACTAGGATAAATACAGATCCACTACCAGATGCCCCATCGATTAACCAGACCTCCAAACTAACATCCATGTTCAGGGGGTCTTGAACAGTCCTATGCTGGTTTCCCAGCTATCAGTTTGGGGTCCATGGGCTCCCCCTTGTTCAGGTCAGCTGTTTCTATGGGTTTCTCCAGCTTTGTCTTGACCCCTTTGCTCATCATTCCTCCCTCTCTGCAACTGGATTCCAGAGTTCAGCTCAGTATTTAGCTGTGGGTGTTTGCTTCTGCTTCCTTCAGTTACTGGATGAAGACTCTAGGAAGGCATATAAGTTAGTCATCAATCTCATTATCAGAGAAGGGCATTTAAGGTAGCCTCTCAGCTATTGCTTAGATTGTTAGTTGGGAATCAACCTTGTAGATCTCTAAACATTTCCCTAGTACCATATTTCTCTTTAAACATATAATGGCTCCCTTTATTATGGTATCTCTTTTTTTGTGCTCCTCTGTTCTTCCCCTGACTCAATTTTCCTGCTCTCTCATGTTCTCCATTAGGTTTCAATAAAACTGAGTGAATTACATCTTTTTTATGCAGATTCTGATTACTATGACAACATGTTGGGTATAAACAGAAAAGAAGTCTGAATTGCATACCTTCTGTATAAGGAAGTTAGAGCCTGAAGAACAGACATAAGAGTGTGGCTAGTTACTCTGTTCTAAACACGATTAATTCATTTACTTTAAAAAAATTAACCAGCATTTTTCTGATACTCTTTACTTCTTTGCTGGCACCACAGGAACAAGTGACTTAGTGTTCATTCTCCCTCATTCCTGTTTAAACTGAAAGGAATGATGTCAGAAGTGGGATGACCCCATGCTCCAAGGTTTCTAGAGAAAGAGGTAAACCTGTCGCCACAGCCTGCGTTGTCGGGCCGCTTAGACGCATTAGTCAAAATCCATATACTCGTGCCATCCCGGCGCTTCTGGGGTTTAGACTCGGCACTCCCAAGATGATAAAGACAGATCCAGATGAAGAAAAAACCTCTAAAGATTTACACTACATTTAAAAATATATGTAGGCTTGTGAGAGAAAAAATAACAGGAGGAAATAGAGTGGTGGTGGGGCTCAGCGGCTTTTGGCGGAAAGATTTATCATAACAAAGGTTCATAATCTATCCCATCTGACAGAAAGAAAACCTTATTCTAATCATTCTGTTAGGGCATACTGTGTGTTTAAGTCCTGTTATTAGAGATGTGTGGAGGTACATCTTTGTGTATTTAACTATTTTAAGCTCACACAGTGATCACAATCTTGTGTCAGTGAGGAGGAGCTTAATGAATTAAGAGATTAATCTTTGAGTGGCAATTATAATAATAGTGTTTCCTCAGGGTTCTATGAGCACACATCCTGGACCACATTTTCAGGTAGAAAGCTTTCAGTGCAAATAAGCATTTTAGGAAAAAAAAAGGTTTCAAAGGCAAGTTATATCTGCATATCCAGAGGAGGCAGTAGGTAAGGCGAATATTAACAGGAAGAAGACAACTCATATTTTCGTGTGTGTGTGTGTGTGTGTGTGTGTGTGTGTGTGTGTGTGTGTGTGTGTGTGTTGGCAGAGCTTATTGACTAACATATTTGAACACAGTTTTATAGACTTCTAAAAGAAAAAGAAAACAAATTTCTATGTGTTCTTAGCTAGACAACGGTTTATCTATCATCCCAAGAGCTCACTGTCAGAATGCTAAGTGTTAAGTAATTGTTGTATTGAGAAATTCATCCACTGTGTTGGCCATTTGGGATACCACTTCAATGAATCTTGTTATACACCTGGAATTATATTCAAAAAAGAAACATCAATAGCTTCTCAGAGGGATGCCCAATGGTACTTAGAATAGGTAGCAATTCAAAGCGCCTCTTTTCCTATCAAAGGAGGCCAGCATCAGATCTACTGTTTGGATGATAGTAGCTTTATTGTCCTCAACACAAGGCAGTTAGTATGTAAGCAGAGTACTATTGCTACACATGAATACACTCAGCTTGCTTCTCATCAGTGTGATTAGCTGCCTCAAACTGAGAACCTGCCCTCATTTAATAAGGCCTCTGCCTTTCCCCCAGTGTCAATCCCTGGCAACCACTGATTTTTTTTTTATTTCTGTGAATTTAATTACTCTAGGTATAAGTGGGATTATATAGTGAGGTTTTTTTTTTAATTTCTGTATTTAGTAGAGTATCTTCAAGGTTTATGCATGCTATAACATGTATCAGGTCTTCATTCCTAAGGCTGAGAAATATTATGTAAATTGCTAAATAATACAGCAATTATAAAGCATAGTATATATATAAAACAATAGATATTATTAAAATATAATGTACTGTTATGTGTATTGCCATATTTTCTCTGTCTATTCACCCATCAAAGGATTTTTGTAGTGTTTCTGATTAATTTCAGTCATACTGCTGTAAATATTCATAGCATTACACTTTGTACTCATTTTATGTACCACTTTTTGCATTACATGTTTATAGTAATTTTATAGTATGAATTATAAGCTTCTTGTGGCTAGGATCCTTGTTTGTCTTTTATTTATTTATAAGTCCATAGCATGAAATACAATTTTTAGAGATAACAGATCTTAAATACGAACAATTAAAGCTAAACATTTATCAGATAAATCCTAGGCTTTGGAATTTTGACATAGTAATTACCACCATTGTAGATAGTAAATAAAAGAGCAAAGCATAAGTTTTCTTTCTTTAAATTAATTTTTATTTAAATGACAAACAATCTATTTTACACACCAATTCCAGTTTCCTATCCTTCCATCCTCCCCTTTGCACCACCAAACCCCCATCCGACCCCTATCCACTCCCCAGGGAGGGCAAGGTCTCCCATGGGGGAATCATCAAAGTCTGTCACATCCTTTGGGGCAGAACCTAGGCCCTCTCCAGTGTATCTAGGCTGAGAGAGTATCTCTCCATGGGGAATGGGCTCCCAAAGTCCATTCATGCACTAGGGATAAATACTAGATGGATAGACGACAATCTAAGAACACACTCAACAACATAAAGAATAACATGAAAGCATTTTTTTTTCAATAATCTCAGTGTATAAAACCCTCTGCCCCATGTGAGTTTTTAACTTCCTTTAAGAATGCTCAGAGTAAGTGAAGGGATCTCTCCAGACACTGGAGTGTGACAAACTACAGTGGTACACTACTTTAAGTAGTACATAATTATGCAATTCGTGTGAATCTAGAAGTATAGAACATTTAGGTTTCAATCCAATTCAATGAGATAACAGTTTACATCTTTACTATGATATAAAACACAAATCCCACAGTCTAGTCTTGTAGAGAAACTCTATAAGGGAATTATAAATACCCACTTAACCCATCAAGGTATGTTATTTTAGTTGGTCATCAACGTGTTTGTATTTGTAACATCACTAGCAACAATGTTAATCAAAACAAATGCATAAATAACTCTGAATGTAGACAAGGAACCAATATTTTTAAGTGACAGTAACTGAAATTAATGAGTTTTGCTATAGATGCCACTTCTGGACTACATAGATTAGTGCTATTCATTATCTTAATATGAGAAATTCTATACTTTTACAACTAGTGGTTTCTTTTTTTTAATAGAAGAGAAAACCAGGGAGCAGAGAACTTGCTGTTTTCTATTATTTTGGACAATATTTGAATCCAAATTTATTTACTCATGTTTCTAATTCTTGAAATGGTATTTTAGAGGAACAAAAAGTAGTTATGTGTTTATCACTTTATTTTTTTCTTTTCCAGGTATATAGCTAGGTAAAACCAATAATGCAGAAAAGGCAGTAATTATTTTCAAATTATTTGAAAATAGCTATATGCTATTTCAACAGGTTCTTTTGTAGAGGCTCAAATCCCACATTATAAATATTCCCACTCATTCATCCAGTCTCCTTCTCCATGGGCAAGTGTGGTTCCTGATTTGGTTTCCAACAGTCTGAGGCTATCCTCTGGGTATGCTTGGTGGTGTTGTTCCACCTCAGCTATCTCAGGTTATCATTTCCATTACTGTACCTCTAATGCCACCTTGCTGTTATAATGGTTATATAAGATTCTACTTTGTGGTTGAACCCTAATTATCCAAGCAGGTCATTCTTTATCAACATTAGAATGCTTCAGTTTGCTTTGGCCCTTCAAACTAGAACTTCAATGAATAAGTTTACAGTATATCATTTTTTTCACATAAGCTAATATATTTCAAGGATAAATGAAATTTCTTGAAAAGATTATATACATGTATTTATTATGATAGATGTTAAGATCGATTTCCTTAAATTTGCATAGGGTTGTTAAAAATGATTTTTTCTTTTAACAGTCTCAGAATATAAATGCCCTGGATTCAACATCAGGAGTCTGGTAGGATGCTTCAAAACTATAATTAAATTAAAATAAAAGAAGCACAAGGAAACCAGTGGCACGCCCTTCAGTGTGGAAAGTGCTGTTGCTGTGTTTAGCCACAAAACTGGGAAGAATAGAGGATAAAGGAGGGTATTTTAAAGGAGGAAGGAGAGAAACAGAACCACACTTTATGGACTAGTTCTCCAGGGCTGCAGATCAGATGGAGACATATTAAGGTGGGACACTTTGAGCTTCTGACAGCCCCATCTCCTCTCCCTGATATGCTTTTGACATCTTCTAGAATCAGACAACTACAATGCCTTGAAGAAGTTACAAATGTGATGAATTAGTTTTCCATATCAACTAATTTAGAAGAACTGATGCTAAATTTAGAGAAAGCAGACCTCATTATGAACAGGTTGCTCACATGCTTAGTGTGTCTGTGGGCAGATTTAACACACCAGAGGGAAGTTTGTGTTAGCAGTTTTGTGCACTCTGTCTTGGAGCTCCTATGTGTCTGTAAATCGAGTTCTAATTGGTCGAGATAATTAAAGTCTGGAGTCAGATATAGAGGGAAATGCTGAGAGATCAGAGAGAAGGAGCAAGCTACAGCACACCTTACCTCCTAAGCGTCTCTGCAGAGAAGAGAGCGATCTCCTGTACGACCCTGCTTTATCCTTTGTCTGCCCAGCTATGTCACTTCTGCCTGTCTGTACAGACCTCCAGACCTCTGTTGTTAGCTAATGGCAAGCTCCATTCTCTGACCCCTAGCAGGCTTTATTTGTGCAAGAAAGATATCAGCACATGTGTCTGTATGAGGGCTGATGCCTAGTGCATCAGCTACTTGTCCTGTTGCTGCAGCAAAGCACTAGATAGAAGAAACTAATTATAGAGTTTCTTATGACTCATGAATTGAAGGTGTTGTTTATCATGGTGGAGATGTCATAGCAGTAGGAGCATGAGGCAGCTGGTTACATTGCATCCCCAGTCAGAATGCCAAGAGTGATGGATACTTGTGCTCAGTTTCTTTCCTCCCTTTTTATGCTGTTTGGGATCCCAGCCTGTGAATAGTGCCTCCTACAGTTAGGAGCAGTCTTCTTACTTGAATTAACCTAATCTCACAATCAGCCTAGAAATGCGTCCAAGCTTATTTATCAGGGGACTTAGATCCCATCAAGCAACATTAACTGTCACACCCAGAAACACTTCTAATTCTGAAAACTCTGATAGAACACATGTGGGACTATTGTAAAGGTATTGCTCTTCACTTCTTGCCAAGGCTGCACTCTGTGCTGATCATCTCATGCTCTGGACTCCTGGGTATGTAAACATGTGTGTGTACATATGTGTATGTGCACTAATGTGTGTGTGCACATGCATAACATCATTTCTAGTTTTCCCTAAATGTCCGTGCAATTCTGAGTGCCTATTTATGAACTCTTTGTCCAACTGTATTACTTAGACACTGACTCTAGGCATTGCCATAGACTAGGGAAGGAGATATAGATGACAAGACAGCCGTCTTAGGAAGGCATTCATGCCTGCTTTGGTCTAGGGCACAGTGGGGGTTCTAGAGCACAGTGGAAAGTGAACGAAGCAGAGAATTTTGGCTGGATTCAGCAATGGGAGCTTTGGCATCATGGGTCAGAACCTGAGCTCCTCCTATGATGGACTGTCAGTCACTTTTTTATTAGTGTGATAAAACACCATGACCAAAAGCAGCTTGGGGAGGATAGAGTTTATTTCTGCTTACAGTTGTAGACTGTAGTGAAGGACAATCAAGATCAGGTAGGAACCTTGACTGGTTGATCCAAAATTTGACCTTTGATTTTTGATTCACTGTCTGAAATTTGTGTTATCTACCCAACTTATTTTACACACTAAGTTTAAAATTTGGCTTTTATTTAAGAAGCTAGGTATAAACATAAAGTAGTAAATATTATCATATTTAAATGAGAATTACATTTCAGAGCAAAGATGTAATGAAATAAACCTATGACATCATGACATCATTAAGTATCTAGGTGACAAATGTGACATAGTTTTCACTCAGGCTTAAGTAGGAAGAAAGTGTCATGAGTCAGTCAAAACCTTTCTTTGAACTTTGAGTGAGGTCTTGAGTTGTTTCTGGGAATTTCTGGGCAGATATGTAACAAAAACCCACCAAACTTCACGACAACACAAGAAAATCACAAGTGTACAGATGTTCAGGAGAACACACTACTTGCCCTCCATTTCTCACTATCTATTTTCTCTTTTCAAGGTTTTAACACAATTCTTAAAAGAATATTTTTTTTACTTCTCCAATTTTAAAGTAACCAACATTAGTCAAAAATATTCTTGACACATTTCTTCTTTCTTAGCTTAGATGTGATGCCAAGGTGACTTACGCTCACAACAATCAACTAAGGCTCCTCTTGGTAAAATCAGGAAAGTAAGGCTTTAATACTGTGGGACCCTCCCATAGGATACAAAGAGAAGCACCTTGTGTCTCACTTCTTTGTGTTGGAACTAAATTTCTTCTGAGTCTGACAAGAGATTCTGACTCCATCCCTCTCCAAAACACCTCTGCTGCACTCTGTGCATTTCCTTTTCTGTGGCTGACATGATTCAGGAGTTTCCTGCCCACTTTCAAATTGTAATTCAGGTCACGTGATCTCATTACTGATTTCCAGCATTTTATAAATTAAGTTGGTTTTGTTCCAGAACCAATGCAGGTCCTTGGTGCATCAAGAACATAAAATCAGGGAGTCTATGACGGACCATTTCTTCTCATGTCTCATGAGAGTGAAAGGAATAGGAGAAAATAGAAGCCAACCGACTTTGTTTTTTGCCATAGTCTGATGTGAATAGTGATATTATTCTACCTTCAGTGACTTGCCTAGAGAAGATTTTTAAGAGGTGCCATATAAAATAGTCATTTTATCTGGGAAAGGCTAGCTTGTGATATAAATCAGAACAAAGCTTCCAGGGGAGAAGAACATTACTTTTCAGAATGATGAAAATGAGCGTGGTTTTTATACATAATGGGAAAAAGGAAAGACTTCTAGGTCCTATGCCTGCAGAATCTGTTATGCTGCTCAAAAAAAGGCAGTCTACCAATTGTACGGGATCATTATTTACCCAATGATTATTCCACTGCCCATTTTTTTGTGTGTGCAATACATTGTTGAAAGAGACCAGCAAGGCAGAAATGGGAATTACATGGACATGATGTGGTAATCACAAGGTAATTTCTAGATGGGAAACTTGCTATTTAAAAATCTATTATTTAACTGTAATGGATAGGTTGATACATGCCCTTTGATTGACATTGGTGATCTGCCTGCCTACAAGTTGTGATAGTGCAATTTGGCACAAAACTTATGGGACTAGCCAACCAATATCTGATTGGATTTAAGCCCCTCTCCATGATATAGAACCTATTTTATGAACACTGTTTTGTGGCTAAGGATCTGATTTTAGGTAGCCTGGGGACCTGGGGAAGGCAAAATACTACTGCCCTGCTAAAGGGATGTAGCAATAAAATGACACCTAAGGGTATTCTGCTACACTCCCAGATCAGTGTCTTGCTCAGACATCATCAGATGAACTTTTTCCTGTAGTAGATGGGAACAAATAGAGACCCACAACGGGACAATGTGCGGAGAGTGAGAACATTCGGTCCTAAATGGAATGTTTTGATCAAATCCCTTCTTTGGGGCTCAGAGAACCCCATAAGAGACTCATAAGAGGAAGCAGAAAGAATTTAACAGCCAGTGGGGATGGAGGAAACGAGGCCTTCTAAACACAGAAGGACCACCACACATATGGGCTCATAAAGACAGTGGCAGCATGCACAGGGCCTGCACTGCCTTAGTCTGATACTGTCCCAGTGCTGAGAGGGCAAGTAGACACAAGACCACACATCCCTAATCCAGAAACTGTCTCCAGTTGACAACTGCTCACAAATGGAAAATTAGTTTCGTCCATCAGAGTCACTTGGATGCACAAGGCACTCTTAAGGCCAGGTCCCATGTCTAGCAGTAGATACCAATACAAAATAAACTCAGTGGCATTTTTGGTGGTTCATTGTCTCATAAGGCTTTGTCAGGGCATTTAGTCCCTCACAAGTCTCTCTCTCTCTGTCTCTGTCTCTGTCTTTGTTTCTCTCTCTCTCTCTCTCTCTCTCTCTCTCTCCTCTCACACACACACACACACACACACACACACACACATATATATATAATATATATATATATATATATATATATATATATGTTTCTGGTTTTGTGTTTTTATGGTGATTCTCTGTGTGTGTTCCTGTACCTTTTACATTGGCTCTTGTTCTTTTGTTTTTATTTTAGCTAAATTTATTATTATTATTTTAGATACATGATTGTCTCCTAATGAGAGGGGGAAAGAAAGTATATGGTGGATTTGTGTAGTTAGAAAAGTGGGGAGGACAAACCTTAGAATGTATTGTATCAAAACATCAATTTTCAATAAAACCAAAACAAAACATCCCTACATGCCATATGATAAAATGAATTGAAAATCATATTACTTTATGAAATAATTTTCTATAAAAGTAAAACCAAAACAACAGGTAGAGGATAGAAATATTCCAAGAGTTTATTCAAGCCTGAATACAAACTGTGACAGAGCTATGCCTCTGTTACATACACCACTAGAAAAGGGAGTGAGATATACAGTCAGGCATCCTGAGGACTGTGGCAGACACAATAATCACAAGGCTAAATTTCCTACCTCTTTGCCTTCTTCCTTTTTATCTCATTCATTTTTCAACCATGTTCAGTTTATTAGTTTCTGGGAAGAACGTGGGGTGTGGGGATAATTTCACTTGCTGCAGTCTTAGAGAGTGACTACTGATGGATCTGCCTCTCTGATTTAAGATCTTGGCATGGTAAGAGTTATGGTATTGGTATGAAGTATCTGCCATAGGCCTGTGCTTTGGAACACGTTGTCTTCTATGCGGCACTACTTTTTAAGTTTGTGTACCTTTAATGTGTGGGGCATAGCCAGATGAAATGGGTTGCTGGGAGCAGCCATTACTTCTATGATGCAGTCCTGCCTCTGGATCAAGCCTGTCTTCCTCCAAGTCAGTGCCATATAACAAGTGGCTGTCGTGAATTCTCTGCCATGGAAACTTTCAACATCACAACTTCCCTACCGCGATGAACTGCAGCCTGCAAACAGTGAACCAAGATAAGTCCCTCTGCCCTTGGGGTGTTTCTTCCAGGTATCCTGTCACTGCCATGAGAAAAATAACGAACACAGGAAGGTACTGGGCACTCAAATCATTAAATGGTTCCCAGGAAGGAACCGTGGCTCCTAGGAAGCTGCAGGACGTGTATGCTCAGATCAGTGTAGTGACTACATTAAAACATTCTGGTGTTGGTTGCTACTGTATGTGGAAATTCAGGTTCAAAACAGACAAGGCCTGATCAGATCCATGGAGTGTGCCAGATATCTGGAGTGCTGCAGATATAGGAAATGCAGCAGATACCTGAGGTGTTGTAGATACACAGACTACTGCAGATACATGGAGCATTGCAGATACATGAGGTGCTGCAGGTACCTGGCTGCTGTAGATGCATGGAGTACTATAGATACCTGGAGTGCTGCAGATACGAGGAGTACTTCAGACACCGAGTAATGCAGATGCACGGAGTGTGTCAGATACATGGACTGCTGCAGATACATGGGGTGCTGTAGATACATGAAGTGCAGTAGAATTACGGAGCGCTGCAGGTCCACAGAGCGCTGAAGCTACATGGCATGCTGCAGATGTGGAATGCTTCTGTCAAAAGCTCTAGCTGCAACAGAGTAACAGAACTTGAATTTTTCCCACCAGAAAGTAAGAGCATGGTTTCTGGAGAAGGTTCTAGTGTGTGGTTGGTTTGATGGTTAATGCTGTAGAATATGACAGCTTTTATTTTACATATTTTATTCCATGTGCTTGTTGTGAGGTTCCCTGATCTGTCCACGTGCCTCAGCATGCAGCTCAGGGAAGCTAACTACTCTGAAAGCAAATGTTACTACCGTCTCAAAGAAAAGTGACACAAATGTGAGGCTTTTCAAATTGTTTTCTGTGTATTCAGCTCTGGCTTTTGTTTGGGAACTTCTTGTGTTGCTCATTCAATACATTTTGTCTTTTCAAAAGTTTCAAAGCTAAAAGCAAAGATCACAAGAGATTAAATAAGGTATCCAAACTCTTTTTATATTTTAAAGATAATCAGATTTTTCCAAACTCTGTTTCTTTATTTGGAAAGCAAGGCTATTTATATACCCATCATGTAGTTTTGAAAGCAACAACAGGCTAGCTAATTTAATGAGCTACATAGAATAAATGGGCTAAAATAATAAAATTTTACTAAAACAATATGTTTGAATCAGAAAATCTGGCAGCAAAATTTGTTACTTGCCGACAGCAGCTACTGTCACAACATTGAGCTGAAATTTTACCATAAATATGTGTAAGAGATTGCAAAACAGGGTGATAAATTCAGTGGGCTTAACTAGTGAGACCTCTTATTATTATAGCATTTTAACTTTCAAAGCAATTTGGTCATTTTGTACCCTTACAATAAAAACTCTAAAGAGGCAGAGTCATATTCCTCAATGGTAGCCTATTCCCTGCTCAAATAAATAGGTTCCAACCTATGCTCATGCAGGTAACACTAATTAAATGCACTGGGTCACAAATAAATATACAAGGCGTGAAAATAGGAAGAACATTCAATGGGAAGAATGGGTTTGGTGGGGGGGAAGAGAATAAATGAGGACAATAGGAGAGAATATAATAAAAGTAAATTATATTTGTAAAGGCATTGTGAAAGAATAAAAATTGTTAAGCCTTAGGGGATTCTAATATGTATGTTTGTATTTAAAAATCGTATTGCTGTGCATAATTTATTTGATTCTTCATCCAGATGAGTTTAAACTTTGGTGACATTTTATGGGAAATGTTGAGCATGAATTCAGAATTTGTTTAAGTGCAGTCATACATGTATATGATCAACAGTTTCCTCGTATGGGAAAGGATTCATTAGCTCTAGCTATGGAGCCATTCCTTAGGGTGGGATTCCATGCTCAGTGGCAGTAGGACTATGTATAATCCTGGTACATGAGTTAGCTTATTGGAGCCCATTCCCTATGGTGGTATGCCATGCTCAGTCTTAATGCATGGGAGAGGGGCCTGCCCCTGCCCCAACCTATTGTGCCAGACTATGTTGACTCCTCATGGGAGCCCTTACCTGTGAGGAGCGGTAGGGACCAAGTGAGGGGTGGTGGGAGGAGGCAAAGAAATGGGAGGAGGGGTGAGAGGGAGAACTATGGTTGGAATGCAAAATGAAATAAAAATTAAAGAATGGAAAAAATAAAAAATAAACATAAAAAGAGTCACTTAGTGGTATTTAAAGACCAGAAAATTTGAAGTAACTGCTACAAAATTGGAAAAAAAACTGTGAAATAATGATTGGCTAAATATAACACAAAATATACACTTAAAGAAAATGTTGCACTGTAAGGTCACTATGAGAATTAACCCAGAAAGTAATGCTGCTTTATAGAAAAGAAATTAATGTAGCAAATTGCACATGAGAAAAATCAACTGATTTTTAGGCAATAGGCAGCTCAGAAGTGGGAAAAAAATCTCATATAAAATCAAATAATGAACTCCTGATCTTATTATCATTGGTTCAAATGTCCCTTGTCTGGCTAATTGTAGAGAAAAATGATTTGAACCAGTTTTGAAGTGTATAGTAAGACTGTGGTTATAGCTATTGGTTGGTATTTTATTTGCAATAGGATTCAGATTTGTTCTCAACCCACATGGTAATATAAAGAGTTTACAAAAAGTATTAAAAAAAGATGTAAAATTCTTGTAGTTAAAAAAAAGGTACTTGTTAAAGCAAAGCCTGGGATATATTGCTTGTGCATAAAGCTATACCACGGTAGCTGGTATAGACAGAAATACCTATCAGAGGTCAATGATTTCTGGAAGCTAGCTGGGTTTCTCACTATTGCTACAATGAACAAATAAAGAGGATTAAAATAGCTTTATAATGTGCTATATGTCAGTATAAATTTGTCTATTACACTGTGTTCTAGCATAGTTGAGTACATTTACTATTCAGAATTTCAAAACCAATTTTTGTAGTTTTCTTCATGGAGAAAAATGATTATACAAAAAGATTAAATGGAAAAATTGGGTAGATCTCAGCAAGTCCACATGTTTTTATTTCAATGCTGCAAAATGCAATAACTTTAAACAAGGTTTAGTGCTTTCTGTTCAACTCAGTGATCAAGCCTTTAAAAATTTGCTTATATTCCTGTTTTTTTTTCAAAGTTGAACATTTTCAAATAAAAATTACATTTCCAGGAAATGTACACCTTAATTATTTGATAAAATAACTTCAATTAAAAAGAAATTTTGAGAGTTTACTTAATATTGTGGACACATTGAGATTTTTTCCTTTGTTATTTGAATTAGAAACAAACTTGTTTTACATGTCAATCCCAGTTCTCTCTCCTTCCCCTGCCCTCAGCAATCCCCTAACCCATCCCCTTTCAGCTCCCCAGGGAAGGTGAGGCCTTCCTTGGGGGATCTTAAAAGTCTGTCATATCATTTGGAGCAGGGCCTAGGCTCTGCCCATGTGTCTGGGCTTGGAGAGTATATCTCTATGTGGAATGGGCTCCCAAAGTCCATTCTTTGGGTAGGGAACAAAAACTGTTCTACAATGAAGGCCCCATAGATTGCGGAGGCCTCCTCAATGACAACCATGTTCAGGGGATCTGGATCAGTCCTATGTTGGTTTCTCAGCTATCAGTCTGGGGTCCATGAGCTACCCCTTGTTCAGGTCAGCTGTTTCTGTGCGTTTCTCCATTCTGGACTTGACCCCTTTGCTCATCATTTCTCCTTCTCTGCAACTGGATTCCAGAGTTCAGCTCAGTGTTTAGCTGTGGGTGTCTGCTTCTGCTTCCTTCAGCTATTGGATGAAGGCTCTAGGATGGCATTTAAGGTAGTCATTAATCTCATCGGTGAAGGGCATTTAAAGTAGCCTCTCCACTATTGCTTAGATTGTTCGTTGGAGTCAATCTTGTAGATTTCTGGACATTTTCCTAGTGCCAGATTTCTCTTTAAACCTATAATGGCTCCCTGTATTACAGTATCTCTTGTCTTACTCTCCTCTATTCTTCCCCTGACTAGATCTTCTTGCTGTCTCATGTCCTCCACTCCCCTCCTCTTCTCTCCTTCTCATTCTCCTAACTCCCCCTCTCCTCTCCCATGCTCCCAATCAGCTCAGGAGATCTTGTCCCTTTCTTGTTCTCCAGGGGACCATGTCTCTCTTAGGGTTCTCCTTGTTTTCTAGCTTCTCTGGCAGTGTGGATTGTAGGCTGGTAATCCTTTACTCTATGTCTAAAACCCATATATGAGTGATTACATACCATGTTTGTTTTTTTATGACTTTTTTATGACTTTTTTAAAGCCTTGTCTTGTTCTTGATTTTAGAGGAATCCAGTTGAATTTCTCTCCATTTAGTTTGATATTGACTGTTGGTTTGCTGCATATTGCTTTTATTATGCTTAGGTATGTTCCTCTTATCCCTGATCTCTCCAAGACCTTTATCATGAAAGAGTGTTGGATTTTGCCAAAGCCTTTTCAGCATCTAGTGAGATGAACATGTGGTTTTTCGTTCTCAGTGTGTTTATATGATGGATTACATTGATGGATTTTTGTATGTTGAACCATCCCTGCATCCCTGGGATGAAGCCTACTTGATCATGGTGGATGATTTTTCTGATGTGTTCTTGGTTTCAATTTGCTGGTATTTTATTGAGTATTTTTGCATCAAAGTTCATGAGGGATATTGATCTGTAGTTCTCTTTTTTAGTTGTGTCTTTGTGTGGTTTGGATACCAAGGTATTTGTAGCCTTGTTAAAAAGAGTTTGGTAATGACCCTTCTTTTTCTATTGTATGGAATACTTTGAGGAGTATTGGTATTAGCCATTCTTTGACTGTCTGGGATAATTCTGCACTGAAGTCATTTTGCCTAGGGCTTTTTTTTTTTTAGTTGGGAGGCTTTTGATGACTGCTTCATTAAGCATTCTAGGTCTATTTAAATTGCTTATCTGTTCTTGATTTAATTTTGGTAAGTGATATCTATTCAGAAAATTGTCCATTTACTTTAGATTTTTGAATTTTGAGGAGTACAGGTTTTCAAAGTATGACCTGATGATTCTCTAGATTTCCTCATTGTCTGTTGTTATGTCCCCTGTTTTATTTCTGATTTTGTTAATTTGCATGTTGACTCTCTGCCATCTGGTAAGTTTGGATAAAGGTTTGTCTATCATTTTGATTTTCTCAAAGAACCAACTCTTTGTTACATTGATTCTTTTCCTAGTTTCTACTTTATTGATTTCAGCCCTCAATTTGATTATTTCCTGGCATCTATTCCTCCATGGTGAGTTTGCTTCTTATTGTTCTAAAGCTTTCAGTTGTTTGGTCACTTTTCTAGTGTGACTATTCTCCAGTTTCTTCATGTGGGCACATAGTGCTATGAATTTTCCTTTTAGCACTGCTTTCAAGGTGTCCCATAACTTTGGGTGTGTTGTGCCTTCATTCTCATTGAATTCTAGGAAATCTATAATTTCTTCATTTCTTTCTTGACCCAGGAATGGTGCAATTGTGTATTGTTCAGTTTCCATGAATTTGTAGGTTTTCTGCAATTTGTGTTGCTGAATTCTAACTTTAAAGCATGGTGGTCTGGTAAGATAACAGGGGATTATTACAGTTATTCTGTACTTGAGGTTTTCTATGTTGTTAAGTACATGGCCAATTTTAGAGAAGGTTCCATTGGCACTGAAAAGAAGGTATATATTTTTTTGTGTGTGTTTGGATGGAATGTTCTATAGATGTCTGTTAAACCTAATTGGGTCTTTAGTTCCTTTGTTTCTATGTTTAGTTTCTGTTTGGTGTTCTTGTATACTGGTAATAGTGGGATGTTTAAGTCTCCTACTATAAGTGTGTGAGGTTTTATGTGTGATTTGAGTTTTAGTAATGTTTCTTTTACGAATGTGGATGACTTTGATTTTGGGGCATAGATGTTAAGAATTGAGACTTCATCTTGATGGATTTCTCCTGTGATGAATATGAAATGACCTCCTTCACCAATTATGATTGATTTTAGTTTAAAGTCTAATTTGTTAGATATTAGGAGTGCTATCCCTACTTGTTTCTTGGGTCCATTTGATTGGAAAATATTTTCCCAACCCTTAACTCAGAGGTGCCATCTGTCTTTGAAGTTGAGGTATGTTTCTTGTATGCAGCAGAAGGATGGATGTTTTTTCATAGGCGAGTTAAGACCATTAATATTGAGGGAAATTAATTGTTAGAATTGTATATGGATTTTCAACCCCTCTTTCTTTATTTTTTTCTTTCTTTCTTTCTTTCTTTCTTTCTTTCTTTCTTTCTTTCTTTCTTTCTTTCTTTTTGAGACAGGCTTTCTCTGTAAAGCTTTGGAGCCTGTAGGCCTCGACTCACAGAGGTCTGTCTGCCTCCCGAGGGCTGGGTTTAAAGCATGAGCACCAATGCCCGGCCACCACTTTTACCTTTTGGCTGTTGGTAAAGTTGGATTATCTATTGCGTATGTTTTTCTGGTTGTAGTTAACTTCCTTGGGCTGGAGTTTTCTTTCCAGAACTTTCTGTAGGGCTGGATTACTGGATATGTATTGTTTAAATCTGGCTTTTGTCATGGAATATCTTGTTTTCTCCATCTATAGTGAATGAAAGCTTTCCTAGGTATAGTAGTCATGGTCTCTTAGTGTTGGCAGACTATGCATCCAGGACCTTCTGGCTTTCAGAGTTTCCATGGACAAGTCAGGTGTAATTCTGATAGGTTTGCCTTTATATGTTACTTGGCCTTATTCCTTAGCTTCTTGTAATCTTCTTTCTTTATTCTGTATGTTTGGGGCTTTGATTATTATGTGGGGACTTTTTGTGGTCCACTCTATTTGGTGTCCTGTAAACTTCTTGTACTTGGCATGTCTTTCTTTAGATTGGGAACGTTTTCTTCTGTGATTTTGTTGAATATGTTTTCTGCACTTTTGAGGTATGTTTCTTCAACTTCTTCTATACCTATTATTTGGTTTGGTCTTTTCACAGTGTCCCATACTTCCTGGATATTTTGCGTTAAGGATTTGTTGGATTTAAGATTTTGTTGCGTCTGTGAATCTATTTCTCCTAGTGTATCTTCAATGCCTGAGATTCTCTCTTCCATCTCTTGCATTCTGTTGGTTATGCTTACATCTGTACATCTGTAGTTCCTGATAGTTTACTCAGCTTTTCTATTTCCAGCATTCCCTCAGTTTGTGGGGTTTTTTTTCTCTATTTCAGTTTTCAGGTCTTGAACTGTTTGAATTGCTCCCTTCATCTGTTTGATTGTTTTTTCTTGGCTGTCTTTAAAAGATTTGTTGATTTCTTGTATCTTTTGGTTTGTTTTTCTTCCATTTCTTTAAAGGATTTTCTTATATCCTCTTCAAGGGCCTCTATCATTTTCATGAAGTTCTTTTTAAGGTCCTTCTCTTCTGCCTTATCTGTTTTGGGATGTTGAAGTCTGCTGGTGTAGAGTCCATAGACTCTTGTGGTGTCTCATTGGATTTCTGTTGATAAATGTGTTTTTATATTGTCTTCTTCCCAGTGGGTCTTCTCCAGTGGGTGCAGGAGGAGTCTCTTACTCTCCTTGTAGGTTTCTTCAAGGTTTCCTTCTGGTGGGTTCAAGTGGATCCAATACTCTGATGGTTCTCATCTTCCCATGGGTGGAGGCAGGACTAGTACCAGGGCCTTGGCTGTCTCTGGGTGGGCTGAACTGCAGGGATGGGATCCCCAGTGTTCAGTCCCCAGGCCTCAAGAAGCTCTGAGCAGGGCACAGGAAGGTGGGCCTACATCATCCCTACTTTTGAAGATTCGGTGTAAAATATCAATAGAAAATTAGTAAATATATATGATGCTTTCTTCATTAATAATGTCGTTTCATAGTATTTTTATGATAATAAGGATCATTGCCCATTAGCTTACTTCAACATACCATTTTCCCAATACCTTAACTTGTGATTGTCTGAAATATTGAGCCAAACTTCCTCTTGATCACATTCCAGGCATTTTACTCAGTGATAATCTTGACATTCTAAACAAAGAAGCGGAAGTCTTGTATTTGAACACACAGTACACTAAAAACCAAGGAATCCTTTTGGTACAAGTTTCTAATGTCAATGCTGTGGTTAAGAGATAAGTTCTTTGATGAAGGATGTAGTGCTTGCACTTGTGTAAGTGCCCCAGTAGAGGATAATTATGTAACAGTTAAACAGTGTCAAATTTGTCAAGGATTGATTTCTTATGTTGTATTTATTTATGTTTTAGAAAGAAAACTGATATGGAAATAAAAATGATTTATAGATTTGTACTTTCATAGAATTCTAAAACAAAAAAGAACTCAGAAATGGTCAGGCTTCCTTCCTTCCTTCCTTTCTTTCTTTGATGAGAAATGAAGGTGGAGATAGATGGCAATTGTTCTTGGAGAACTCTGGGACTATAGTCAGACATGGGACTATGCATATCCCCTGAATTTCTCAAACATATTTCACCTATAATAGTTACTGAGTTGCTACCCAGGATGACATCTTGGCTAGCCCTTTGGGATAGATACTTGGTTGCCTCTAGTTGTGATGAGAGGAAACTCTGTAACTTGTAAATAGGATGGGCATCTGATTCAGATTTTCGTTGTAGATCTACCCATGGAATAGAAGCAACCTAAATTTCCACTGATGTTAAATGGACAAAGGAAGATTTGTCACACACACACACACACACACACACACATACACACACACACACACACACACACACACACACACACACGAATGTTGTTCAGTCATAAAAAGGAAATACTGCCTTTCCTGACAACCTTGAAGGGCATTATGCTATGTAATGTAAGGCAAATACTACAAATTCTATTTACACATGGAGTATAAAACATTGAATTAATGAAGCAGAGACTTGGCTTTTCCACTAAGGATTTATGGGGAAATGTATGTCAAAGGGCATGAAGTGTCAGGTACATAGGATGAACAAATTCTGGAGACCTTATATGCAATAATGTAACTATAAGATTTTATTGTATACCAAAAATTTGATGACAGAGTAGACAATATTAAGTATTGTAATCTCTCTCTCTCTCTCTCTGTCTCTCTCTGTCTCTCTCTCTGTCTCTCTCTGTCTCTCTCTCTGTCTCTCTGTCTCTCTCTCTCTCTCTCTCTCTCACACACACACACACACACACACACACACACACACACACACACACACACACACTAGTAGCCACCTGAAGTCATCAAATTGTATAACTTAAATGCACATGGTGTTTTTTAAAAGATACTATTTTTTAAGGGAGATGCACTACATCATTACTGAGCCACCGGGAGCATCAGATACCATATTTGGAACAGATTGTCCATGCTAGTCCTTTAGCACTTGATGGTTTAGAAGTGATAGAGCTGCACTGGCCCCAAGGTACAAGCTGAAAGAAGTTTGATTTATTTCATAGAACTGTTAATTTTGATAAATGCCTGATAGGAGACTCAGAGTCAGCTGCTGAGATCCAACAAAATGTTGTAGTTAAAATTCCTGCCTTGCAGTATTGTTACATCCATTTAGAAAGCTCCTCACACCCTTTTCATCTGGAGAAGCTATTTGATATACCATATATGCTTTCCAGAGGTCACCTTATAGCCTAAACGTATCTTTCCCACAACACACTTAAAATTCCATCTGAAACAATGTTTTTCTTCTCTGCACTGAAGAGTCTTGATTTATTTTTAAATGTGCTCCCAAGTGCCCAGTGATAAATGGGGTTGGATTTCAGATGTGTCGTCTCTGGTAAGTTAGAGGCATCTTGTCAGAGTTTTCTATGGAACATCTTATATCACTATTTAAGGAAGCTTCGGAATGTGACTTCTGCTATTTTTAGAGACATAGAAGGAATTTCTTTGAGGCAGCTCTCATGAATACTGACATTAAAGTTACGATAACTTTGAAAGTAGGAGATGGGAAATGTTCAGAAGGGAGAATCAGTTGAGTAAAGACATTTAACACACAGATGAGAATTTTAGCTAATAATATTTTATTGTACACTAGAACTGTGATAATATATTTTCAGCACTATTACTATATACACAAAACAGTAATTGTGTAATATGAAGAGTGTGTTAATCTCCTTGTTAATTTCCATGATAAAATAGTGGCTATTTTCATCATGCACAAATACACAGGCATATTATATATAGTTTAAATAAATACAGTTTAAAAAGGTTTTGTAAAGTAACTGACATCATCCCAAATCATCCATCATTTTACAATTAGTCACAAAAATTTTAAAAAATATTCAGCATCTTGCATTTATTACTGTGATAAATATATGAACTCAAATGATGATCACTTTGGTGAGAAAAATGGGGGCTTATGAAAATTCTCTGTGTGACAGGTTGAAAGTATCTAACAATAGCTTTAGAAATGCACCCATTCTTAGAAATGTTACTTCCATGAACTTATTCTTTAAAAAATAAAAATGCAACAATACTCCACTTTAAGAATTTTCACTATTTCTTTACATTATTGTCAAATACAAACTACCTCCTATGCTATGGTAGAGATTGGTTAAGTACATTCTGATATAATACATGTAACACAAAAAATCAAATTATAATAAATGTACTAAAACAATAGAGGTCGTATAGATGTAGAAAGATGTTTACATAGTATTATTACTAGAATAAGCTTGTTACAAAATAGTTTATACAACACATAAGCTAACATGGAAGGGGGAAAACTCATGGGATCACAAAAGTAGACAAAGAACTACAGGAAAATAAGAAACACTGAAAGTGGGACAAAATAATCTTCCCCAGGGAAGAGTCCCCAAATTTGTTATCCAGTACCAAACGACCATTTCTGAAATCATATACATACAGGTAACATTATATGAATTTTAGAGATTATATTTAATTTATAAATAAACAATCAACCAAAAGGATATTACAAATTTAGACATATGTACACCAAATTCAGGTGCACTCAATATCATAAACGAAATACTATTATATCTAAAACTACAAATACTGTGATAGCTGGTGACTTCTGCACTTAGTTGTTATATTTGCTTAGATGATTATGATATGTACTAGTTTTTTTCTTCTTTTTTTATTTTTCATGACCTTGAGACTTGATACCTGACAGTGGTCAGGTGTTTTATTCATTGTCTGTAAATCAGTATTTGTCAAATGTTACCATTGTTAGGTAGCATTAGGGATTTGGAGGGAGACTATTTCAGAGATGAAGCAACAGTTTTATCTCACCATCTTAGGAGGTTTGTTGGTAGTAGCATGGTCAATGGCTGGTGAGATTCAGGCTAACAAGGCTGCCCAAGAAGCCTGGCTCCCCAAGCAGCCTCTGCTTTCAGTGACTTCTCTGAAACGCAGATCCATAAGTTCTCATCCAAGGAGTGTTCTTTTTATCGCTAAGAATGGAGAAGTCTGTAGTTTTCTTCCAATACAATATTGTTATGGAGACAGGAGAGAAATGCTCATAGCCTCTGCAAATATGGTTTCCTGGAAATGTGACCACATGTCCCACCCTATCTCCTTCAGATTCTTCCTGCACTCAGCCCTTCAATTCATCCTCAGAAAAGTCTGTAAAGTCTGCTTTTAACATTACCTTACAGAGAGCCCTTAATAGTACACATGTGAAGGACTCATTTGAATTTGAAAACATTTCTATATGCAAAATATGTTAGTTTTCTTAGTCTGTGTGGAATTGCCATGGATATTTACTCCCTAAAGGGACAAATGCTAAGCTCAGAACATAACTCAAATGTTTCTAAAACATTTGTAATAATCTCAAATTAGTCCTTGACAGCATCAATGTACATCAAAGTTATAATGTAATAACATTTAGAAATTATATGAGTAGCAAAAATCCAGAATGCTTGATTGCACACTACTTATTTTGCCAGTGGTTTGGGTAAATAAACATTGCCATTTTTGTGGAAAAAGAAAATTAAAGAATCTCCACTGAGAGCAATTTAACACTATCTTTTAGAAAAAGAAGTGACATTTTATTGGACTTGGCAATTTTACTTCCATAATAGATCTTTAACTTATACCATCTACATATGAAATATTATAAATAAGCTAATGTATGTGTAAAGTGACATATGTAGGAATGCTCTAGCTGGGTGGTGGCGGGGCATGCCTTTAATCCCAGTACTTGGGAGGCAGAGGCAGTTGGATCTCTGTGAATTAGAGGCCAGCCTACTCTACAAAAGTTCCAGGACAGTGAGGACTGTTACACACAGAAACTCTGTCTTGAAAAACCCAGTTAAAAAAAAAAAACAACAAAAAAAAACAAAAAATAACCTCTGTATAACCAGAATTCAGGTACGAAAATATTTCATCAATATTCAAGGAAAAGCTAAGTGTCTTATGTATACTGGTAAGTGGAAATCCCTAAAGCTAAAACAAAATTAAAGAGTAGAGTGGCCTGAAAGGATGCTGCTCTTGCATTGGGTATGAAGCACACTTCTGACCTGCTGCTAAGCTTTCATAGTGCCAGAATGTAGTCTGTTGGGGAACAAAAGGTGTCAATGGTTTTAGCAAGCACTAGACTCTGCTGCAATACTGACATACCAGGCAAGATGTGCCTGCTATAGTGGCATGACTGTTACAGCATAACTAACCACATTCTGATTGGAATTTATGCTTGCTCCATAGCAGGGAATTTCATGCCTGGTGCTGCAACCCTGGTCAAAAGCCCATGAGTATGGAATTCATACCCATACCTAGGGTAGAACCTGATATTTTTAGTTTGCTAAATGTTCATGTTGTCAAATTACCTTCTAATATTTATGTTTATTACCATATATCTGGGTTACTCTCAACCTTACTCAGAGAGGTTTCTTTTTGCATTGGTGGAAATCATTGTAGAGACTTAAACTGGCCAGTGCATGGAGAATAAGAGATGGTCTGCTCAATTCTAAATGGGATTGACTTCTACATTAATGGGTTCCCATCAGCACTGCCTCAAATGCTTAGAGAACACCAAGAAAGAGGAGATGGAAAGAAAGTACTAGGGTGGAGAGGAGTTCTGTGAAATGCTCTTGTCTGGAAATATGATAGCTTTTAAAACTGTGAGCTCAGTGTAGCTGTGGTGACCTGCATGAGATCTATAACAAAATCAAATCATCTAAAATTCTGTCATAGATAGACAGTCTCTACATAACACCCTCTACTCAGTAGCTAGTGAGAGTAGATATTTGCTGGAGGAGGGAAAACCATTCTTATATAAGGAAAGTGTATTACTGTTCCACAATAGAGGTATGGGATAAGCATGACTGTGTTGGAAACATAAGAGATAAGAATGTATTTGATAGTTTCATCAATCCTTGTCACATAGGTTAATGGAAAAGTACCAAAACCTATTTCAGACAAAACAATGAATGATCCACGCCATTATGAACTGGAAACTTTGGACTTGAGATGTTTCTCAGTGTGTCCTATTCCCAACACTGCACACCCCATGAAACACAGAATGAAAGTTCTGGTCACCACATCAAGTAAAAAAGTTTTTGCCATCTGAGGTCCTTGCTAACAACAAAATGAATACAGAGTAGGTGGTGTAAGGAGGAAGATAAGATTAGCAACCATCACCTGGACATTTAGAGAAATGCAGATTTCCATGAAATTTTATTTTATTTTGAAAGCTTATATGTGTATATGAGAATTTATATATGTAGTAATAGAAATGTGAATCATAAATAATACCCCTTTATAACTTTCAGATTCTCCCTGTCTCTAATTGTCTCTTGAAGTGCTTATTGCTTAGGACTCTGTCTGATGCTTTTACTATATTCACTTCCCTGTGAATTTGTGCCCACATCTGAGAGCCACATTGTGTCTTAATTTGAACCAATCAGTGAAGGAGTCTGGAATACTTCTGACCCCGTTTTACTGTGAGGAAAAAAAAAAAAAAACTCAGGTGCGGTGAAGTGCAAATTGAAATTTAATCCTGAGACTACACTGGAACAATCATTGTGTTCTCTGTAAATAGAGGGGGGTAATATACATATGTGACAACTCTGCACAAATAATAAGAATTGAAATTTAAAATTGTCACTATATCGAAGTGATCATTATGAGGGCCAGGAAATCTATGCATGCAGCAGCTAAGACTCCTATGCTTATATGTAGTGTTGAGAGAGCTTCCACATCAAAATTAAACTTACTGTTGCCTCAGAGCAGGCAGCTTAGCTCTTCTTCCCTCTCCTTGATCTTGCTCTTTGTGAACTAGGTCATCAGTGACATTTCAAGGGATGAACAGAAAGCAGAAGATAATGCAGCTTTAGTATTGCTGTTTTCTGGGTCAACCTTGCTCCTTCATTTCCAATTTAATGAGACAAAGAGAAATACATTTACATAGACATTGAAAGGGCAGAGAAAAATGAAGAGTTGTAATAGTCAGGAGAACCTATAGGCCGAAATGAAAATCTACAGGTACACAATATGTATAAAAATTAAACAATTAAGCCACAGACTTACTTTTAAAAGCCTAACATTATAAGTAAAAGGCATATAAGAAATAGGACATGAGGTTAGAAAAACAATCTCTCAGATGCAACACCAATGTATGAACTATAAAATATGAAATTGGCAAATTGGGCCTTCATCCATATTTTACATACTTTAAAAATATGAAAAAAATAAGTCAAGGGCTTGAAGAATAGGTTTGAAGTGGCATGTGCAATAGGGAACTGGCATTGTAAAACATCAAAGAGGTTTCAAAATTCACTAATGAGAGAAAAATAAATTATAAAATAACAAAAAAACCAGGGAAAGCATTTCACTGGTAGGGCAAAAGAAATTATAGCTATGGTTGTCCAAAAAATTCACAGGGATGTTTATATTACCAAATAGACATTAGGGAAATGCAAGGTAAAGCTAAAACAGAGTATGACCACACTCATGTTTGAATAATTTAACAGAAAATTACAAGTCACAAGTTACCCAATATTGGTAAAGATATGAAGCAATTTGAAGCCCCATAACCTATTGATAGGAATACAAATTCATATATTGTCTTTTCTTTTTTCTCCATTTTTATTTGAATTAGAAACAAAATTATTTTACATGTCAATCCCAGTTAGCTCTCCCTCCCTCCTTCCTTACCTCCCCCCACAACTAACACCCTACCTATCCCATACCCTTTCTGCTCCCCAGGGAGGGTGAGCCCTTCCATAGGGGGTCTTCAGAGTCTGTCATATCCTTTGGGACAGGGCCTACGCCCACCCCTGTGTGTCTAGGCTCAGGGGGTATCCTTCTATGTAGAATGGGCTCCCAAAGTCTATTCCTATGCCAGGGATAAGTACTGATCTGCTACAAGAGGCCCATAGATTTCTGAGGTCTCCTCACTGACACCCACGTTCATGGGGTCTGAATCAGTCCCATGCTGATTTCCCAGTTATCAGTCTGGGACCAAGAGCTCCCCCTTTCTGTGGGTTTCACAGGCCTGGTCTTGACCCCTTTGCTCATCACTCCTCTTTCTTTGCAACTGGATTCCAGGTCGGTTCAGTGTCTAGCTGTGGGTGTCTGCTTCTACTTCCACCAGCTGCTGGATAAAGGCTATACGATGGCATATGAAGTAGTCATCAATCTCATTATCAGGAGAGGGCATTTAAGGTAGCCTCTCCTCTGTTGCTTAGATTGTTAGATGGTGTCATCTTTGTAGATCCCTAGTGCCAGAATGCTCCTTAAATCTATAATGGTTCCCTCTATTTTGGTATCCCTTAACTTGCTCTCCTCTATTCTTCCCCCAACTCAACCTTCCTGCTCCCTGATGTCCTCAACACTACTCCTCTTCTCCCCTTCTCATTTTCCTAGCTCCCTCTCCCCTCCCCCTATGCTCCCAATTTGTTCAGGAGATCTTTTCCCGTTCCCCTTCTTCAGGGGACCATATATGTCTCTCTTAGTGTCCTCCTTGTTTCCTAGCTTCTCTGGTGGTGTGGATTGTGGCTGGTAATCCTTTGCTCTATGTCTAAAATCCATATATGAGTGAGTGCATACCATGTTTGTTTTTTTGTGACTGGGTTACCTCACTCAGAATGGTTTCTTCTAGTCCCATCAATTTGCCTGCCAATGTCAAGATTCCATTTTTCTCCCTGCTGAGTAGTACTCCATTGTGTAAATGTACTACATTTTTCTCTATCCATTCTTCAGTTGAGGGACATCTAGGTTGCCTCCAGGTTCTGGCTATTACAAATAATGTTGCTATGAACATCGGTGAACAGATGTCCTTGTTGTATGAATGTGCTTCTTTTGGGTATATGCCTAAGAGTGGAATTCCTGGATCTTGTGGTAAACTGATTCCCCTATTCCTGCAGAATCACCATACTGATTTCCAAAGTGGCTGCACAAGTTGGCACTTCCACCAGCAGTGGAGGAGTGTTCCTTTTCTACAGTATAAAGCGTCACTGCTGTTTTTGATTTTAGCCATTCTGACAGGAGTAAGTGGTATCTCAGAGTTCTTTTGATTTGCACTTCCCTGATGGCTAAGGATGTTGAAAACTTTCTTATGTGTCTTTCAGCCATTTTAGATTCCTTTACTGAGAACTGTCTATGTTGTTCTGTACCCAAATTTTAATTGAACTAATTGGTGTTTTGGCCACTGATGACTGCTGGGGGAAGGGGAGTCATTCTTTGGGGATGTGGCTACTGGTAGGTTTTCCATGTCTATGTAGCTGGAACTAATGGATTATACAGAGAAGACTTGAAGAAGGATGTGTTGGAGGGCTAGGAAGGAGTAGGAGGGGAAAGTGTGTGTGTGTGTGTGTGTGTGTGTGTGTGTGTGTAACCCACACACCTATGAACATCTGAATTTTAACAAAGAAGTTAAAGTTATACAATGGAATAAAGAAAACATCTTCAACAAATTGTGCTGGCATAATTGGATACTGGCATGTAGAAGACTGCAGATAGATCCATGTCTATTGCCATGCACAAAACTTAAGTCCAAATGGATCAAACACCTCAACATAAATTCAGCCACACTGAACCTATTAGAAGAGAAAGTGGGAACTACCCTTGAATTAATTGAAACAGGAGACTGCTTCCTGAACATTACTCCAGTAGCACACAAATACTGAGATCCACAATTAATATATGGGACCTCCTGAAACTGAGAAGCTTCTGTTAGGCAAAGGACACAGTCAGCAAGACAAAACGGCAGCCCACACAATGGTAAAAGATATTGACCAACCCCACATCTGACAGAGGTCTGGTCTCCAAAATTTACAAAGAACTCAAGAAGCTAGTCTCAAAAACAACAAATAATCATCTTTTCAACATAGTTTTTAATTCATTAAAAACATTAGTATACCTATTGCATTGTCAAGATATAATACTTGACCCGTAAAAAAAGAGATAAATGAAAGTGCATATTTATAAAACACTTGTATACAATTAATATTGTGAAGATAGCATAAATAATTATCTCATAGATGAACTGATAACTATGCTCTAATATAATGACACTATGCAACAGCAGAAGTGCTTTAGCAGTTTCTTCATCCAACATCTTATAAAACTGTTTTACTGGATTCTCTCCTTCAGTATAACTATTTGAATGCTATTCTTCAATTCTGATCCACCATCGTAGGATTTTCACCACTGGAGTGACTCTAGAGAGATTGATAACATCGATAATACTGATAAAATAGACTCCAGAATTTGTTTAAAATGTGCATGTGATAAAATTCAGTAATAATTTCAAGGCATGCAATTACTTATTTATTTATTTATTTATTTATTTATTTATTTATTTATTAGTTCAAGTTAGGGAAAAAGCTTGTTTCACATGTAAGACCCTTCTCCCTCTCCCTCCCCTCACCCCCATCCCTCCTCCCCCACTCCCTACCTATCCCCACCCCATCCAACACTCCTGAGGCAGGTTAGGGCCCTCAACTGGGGCTCTGCAAAGTCCACCAAATCTTCCTGTGCTGGTCCTGGGCCCTTCCCCATGTGTCCAGGGCCAGAGTGTAACCCTTCAAATGGGATGGGCTCTCAAAGTCCCTTCTTGCACCAGGGAAAAATACTAATCCACCACCAGAGGCTCCCTGGAGTGCAGAGGCCTCCTTATTGACATCCATGTTCAGGGGTCTGGATCAGTCTTGTATTGGCCTCCCAAACAGCATCTGGGGTCGATGTGCTCTCCCTTGTTCAGGCCAACTGTTTCTGTGGGTTTCTCCAACCTGGTACAGACCCCTTCGCTCTTCATTCCTCCCTCTCTTCAACTAAATTCCAGATTTCAGCTCAGTGTATATCTGTGGATGTCAATCTCTGCTTCCATCAGCCACTGGATGAGGGCTCTAGGATGGCATAAAGAAAAGTCATCAATCTCATTTTAGAGGAAGGGTTTTTAGGTTATCCTCTCCACCATTGCCTGGATTGTCAGATGGTGTCATCCTTGTAGGTTTCTGGAGATCTCTCTAGTTCCAGATCTCTTCTCAGACCTATAGTGGCTCCCTCTAATATGGTATCTCTCATCTTGCTCTCTCTCCTCTATTCTTCCCTCAACTCAATATTTCTGCTCCTCCATTTCCTCTCCTCTACTACTCTTCTCTTGCTCTTATTGTGGCAGCTCCTTCTCCCCTACCCTCATGCTCCCAATTAGCTCAGGAGTTCATGCCACTTCCCATTCCTGGGGACCATTTATCCCTTAGAGTCCTTTATGTTTCCTAGTTTCTTTGGTGAAGAGGATTATAGGCTGGTAATCATTTGCTCTATGTCTAAAATTCATATATGAGTGAGTACATACCATGTTTGTCTTTTTGTGACTGGGTTACCTCACTCAGCATGGTTTCTTCTAGTTCCATCCATTTGCCTGCGAATTAAAAGATTCCATTGCTTTTTTCTGCTGAGTAGTATACTCCATTGTATAAATGTACCACATTTTCTCAATCCATTCTTCAGTTGAGGGGCATCAAGGTTGCTTCCAGGTTCTGGCTATTACAAACAATGCTGCTATGAACATGGTTGAGCATATGTCCTTGTTGTATGAAAATGTACTTTTTGGGTATATCCCCAAGAGAGGAATGGCTGGATCTTGAGATAGACTGATTCCCATTTTTTCTGAGCAACTGCCATACTGATTTCCAGAATGGTCTTACAAGTTCACACTCCCACCAGCAATGGAGGAGTGTTCCTTTTTCTCCACATCCTCTCCAGCATAGATTGTCATTGGTATTTTTGATTTTAGCCATTCTGACAGGTGTGAGGTGGTATCTCAGAGTTGTTTTGAGTTGCATTTCTCTGATGGCCAAGGATTTTGAACACTTTCTTAAGTGTCTTCCAGCCATTTCAGATTCCTCTGTTGAGAATTCTCTATTTAGTTCTGCACCCCACTTTTTAATTTCATTGTTTGGTGTTTTGGTGGCTAGCTTCTTGAACTCCTTACATATTTTGGAAATCAGTCCTCTGTCAGATGTGGGATTGATGAAGATATTTTCCCATTCTGTGGGTGGTCATTTTGTCCTACTGACAGTATCGTTTGCCTTGCAGAAGCTTCTCAGTTTCAGGAGGTCCCATTTATTAATTGCAGACCTTAATGTCTGTGCTACTGGCATAATGTTCAGGAAGCAGTCTCCTGTGCCAATTTGTTCAAGGGTAATTCCCACCTTCTCTTCTAGAAGATTCAGTGTGGCTGGATTTATGCTGAGATCTTTGATCCATTTGCACTTAAGTTTTGTGCATGGTGACAGGTATGGATCTAGCTGCAATTTTCTGCAGGTCTGAATCCAATTGTACCAGCACCATTTGTTGAAGATGCTATATTTTTTCCATTGTATAGATTTAGCACCTTTGTCAAAAATAAGGTATTCCTAGGTGCGTGGGTCCATATCAGGGTTTTCAATTCGATTCCATTGGTCTATCTGTCTATTTTTGTGCCAATACCAAGCTGTTTTCAGAACTATGGCTCTATAGTAGAGCTTGAAGTCGGGGATGGTGATGCGTCCAGAAGATCCTTTATTGTAAGGAGTTGTTTTAGCTATCCTGGGTTTTGTATTTTTCCATATAAAGTTGAGTATTGTTCTTTCAATGTCTGTGAAAAACTGTGTTGGGATTTTGATGGGGATTGCATTGAATCTGTAGATTGCTCTTGGCAGGATTGCCATTTTTACTATGTTAATTCTACCTATCTTTCCATTTTCTGGTATCTTCTTTAATTTCTTTCTTTAAAGTCTCAAAGTTCTTATTGTACAGGTCTTTCACTTTTTTGGTTAGTGTTACCCCAACATATTTTATGTTGCTTGTGGATATTGTGAAAGGTGATGTTTCCCTGATTTCTTTCTCATTGGATTTATCATCTGTATATAGTAGAGCTACTGATTTCTGTGAGTTAATTTTGTATCCTGCTACCTTGCTGAAGGTGTTTATCAGCTGTAGGAGTTCCCTGGTAGAGTTTTTCAGGTCACTAATGTAGACTATCATGTCATCTGCAAATAGTGAAAGTTTGACTTCTTCCTTTCCAATTTTTATCCCTTTGATCCCCCTTTCTTGTCTTATTGCTCTAGCTAGAACTTCAAGTACAATATTGAAGAGATATGGACAGAGTGGACAGCCTTGTCTTGTTCCTGATTTTAGAGGAAACGCTTTGAGTTTCTCTCCATTTAGTTTGATGTTGGCTATTGGTTGGTATATTGCGTTTATCATGTTTAGATATGTTCCTGTTATTCCTGTTCTCTCCAAGATCTTTATCATGAAGGGATGTTGGATTTTGTCAAGTGAGATGATCATGTGGTTTTTCTTTTTCAGTTTGTTTATATGGTGGATTACATTGATGGATTTTCGTATGTTGAACCATCCTTGCATCCCTGGGATGAAGCCTACTTGATCATGGTGGATGATTTTTCTGATATGTTCTTGGATTCGGTTCACCAATATTTTATTGAGTATTTTAGCATCGATGTTCATGAGGGATATCTGTCTGTAGTTCTCTTTCTTAGTCATATCTTTGTTTGGCTTGTGTATCAAAGTGATTGTAGCCTCGTAGAAAGAGTTTGGCAATATCCCATGTGCTTCTAGTGTGCAGAACAGTTTGAGGAGTACTGGAATTAGCTCTTGTTTGAATTTCTGGTATAATTCTGAAGTGAAGACATCTGGCCCTGAGCTTTTTTTGGTTGGGAGACTTTTGAAGACTGCTTCTATTTCATTAGGGGTTATAGGTCGATTTAAACTGTTTATCTGATCTTGGTTTAATTTTGGTAAGTGATATTTATCCAGAAAGCTGTCCATTTCCTTTAGATTTTCCAATTTTGTGGAGTACAGGTTTTCAAAGTATGACCTGAAGATTCTCTGGATTTCCTCAGTGTCCGTTGTTATATCCCCCTTTTCATTTCTGATTTTGTTAATTAACATGCTCTCTCTCTGCCTTTTGGTTAGTTTGGCTAGAGGTTTGTCTATCTTGTTGATTTTCTCAAAGAACCAACTCTTTGTTTCATTGACTCTTTGTACTGTTTTCTTAGTTTCTACTTTGTTGATTTCGGCTCTCAGGTTGATTATTTCCTGGTATCTACTCCTCCTTGGTGAGTTTGCTTCCTTTTGCTCTAAAGCTTTCAGTTGTTCTGTCAATTCTCTAATGTGACTTTCCTCCAGTTTCTTCATGTGGGCACTTAGAGCTATGAACTTCCCTCTTAGCACTGCTTTCAGAGTGTCCCATAAGTTTGGGTATGTTGTGTCTACATACTCATTAAATTCTAGGAAGTCTTTAATTTCTTTTTTTTTTATTTCTTCCTCAACCCAGGAATGGTGCAATTGGGTGTTATTCATTTTCCACGAGTATGTAGGTTTTCTGCAATTAGTATTGCTTTAATGCATGGTGATCTGATAAGATACAGGGGGTTATTCCAATTCTTTTGTAACTGTGGAGGTTTGCTTTGCTGCCAACTATGTGGTCAATTTTTGAGAAGGTTCCATGTGGCAATGAGAAGATATATTCTTTTGTGTTTGGATGGAATGTTCTATAGATATCTGTTAAACCCAGTTGGGTCATAACTTCTGTCAGATCCTTTGTTTCTTTGTTAAGTTTCTGTCTGGCGGTCCTGTCTAGTGGTGTAAGGGGGTGTTAAAGTCTCCTACTATAAGTGTGTGTGGTTTTACAGAATGTATACGAAGACAGAATCTATCCTTTGGCTGTTTACAAGAAACATACCTCAACTTCAAAGATAGGAGATACCTCAGAGTAAAAGGATGGGAAAAGATTTTCCAATCAAATGGTCTCAAGAAACAAGCTGGTGTAGCAATCCTAATATCTAACAAATTAGACTTTAAACTAAAATCAATCAAAAGAGATGAAGAAGGGCATTTCATACTCATCACAGGAAAAGTCCATCAAGATGAAGTCTCAATCCTGAACATCTATGCCCCAAATATGAAGGCACCCACATTTGTAAAAGAAACAATCCTAAAGCTCAAACCACACATACAATTACTTTTTAGCCATATTTTATACACTATCATTTAATTTGTGTGTGTTTTACCTTTCCTTCTCCTGGAATATACTTGATATTTGTTACCATTGTATATAGTTTTTGTATCAGGCTTAAAATCTTCTTCTTTAGACAAAAGGAGAATTGTAGTGGCATCTTGCCTTGCCAGTGAACTTGTAGTGGTGGCCATACCTTTTGGACATGGTTTCAGGTGCAGATGTAACCCATTGTAAGGTAGAGGAGGGGCTCGTTTGTGCTCTCTTGGTTTGCAAGAGCATAGGAAGAGCAGAGAATGCGGCGGTTATTTTCTCTTATCTGTGTAAGTCCTTCCCTAATAAATACCTATTCATCATCTATCTTAGGTCTGGTGGACTCATTTAAACCCCCTTTCACATAATTTATACACTACCATTTGAATTTATGCCTCATGAAATAAAAGATGTAGGGTCCTTGTTCAACATTTAGCAATTTCTGCCTGATGCTGACACTCTAGGTCTTCCTTCATTTCAGAGGGCTTTGGATGGTGCTGGGGACCAAACCCAGGGTTTAGGCCATGCTAGAGAAGTACTCTACCACTGAGGTGTATGAGGTGATTTTTTCTTTTTAAAGTAATTTTTAAAACCTACTACACAAACCAATTTTTTTATTATAAACCAGCTTATTTTACATTTCAATCCCAGTTGCCTCTTCTTCCCCTCCTCTCTTGCTCCCCACCAACCCCCTATTCCATCCCCTTTCTGTTCCCCAGGGAGGGTGAGGCCTTGCATGGGATATCTTCAATGTCTGTCATATCATTTGGAGCAAGGTCTAGGCCCTTCCCTGTGTGTCTAGGCTGAGAGAGTAATACACTATGTGGAATAGGTCCCCAAAATCCATTAGTGTACTAGGGATGAATGCTGATCTATTACCAGAGGCCCCATAGATTAACCAGACCTCCAAATTGACACCCACGTTCAGGGGTTCTGGAACAGTCCTATGCTGGTTTCCCAGCTATCAGTCTGGAGCCCATGAGTTTCCCCTTGTTCAGGTCAGTTACAAAACAATGTTTTACTATAGTATGTTCATATATGTCAATATATTCATCTCCCTGTCCCACTTGCTCTCCTTCTTTCCAAGAATTTGAAAAAAATGTGAACCTTATGCTCAGATCACACACATATGATGCTATTTCTATCCTCGACCTTGACGAGTCATACCTTTCTAGATATACCATTTATCTGTGGTGTGTATGAAGAAACACTGTTGTAGGTGTAAATTTGTGTTTTGAGTGCCAATGTCATTCTCTACTTTCTGGGAGCTGTTGTCTGTGGACAGCACCAATCAGATCTTGAAGTTATTGGCTTTAGTAATTCCATTTTAATTAAGTGCCTCACTTTCCACCCTGGATTCTGACACTCCAAGTTACACAGGAATGCCTACCCCTCTAGGGGATCTGACTTCACAAGCATGCCTCTCACAGCAAGGAGGAGTATACCAAATCAAGGAACTGAATATAGAGAAGTATTATGAATTGCTAATGAATCAAAGCCTTCCACGCCCTTAAATTTTGCTGATCACAAGGCTTCATTTTCTGAGACAAAACAGCTAGCTGCTGTTAGCTGTGAGCCACAGTTCTTAATTTTGATGGCTACTTTCCAGGTGACCTCTGCAGGAATGAAAAATTCCTGTTGACTTCAAAGCTAATTTAAACTGAGAAGTGTACTTGGAGTTTTAATCAGTCTAGAAATTGTGAGGGACTGAAGTAAATGGAACATAAAGAGACTGTATTAGAAATCCCCTTTTAGGGACACATACTGTGTCCAATTTACTTAAAATAATTACCTTCCTAGACCTTGTTTCCCATTGATTTTTTTTAAATATGGCAGGGTACAAAATTACCAAATTACCTAGTGTCTAATTACAATTCAGTGTGTTGAATTGTATGAACTCTCTAATCTTTAGTCAGCATTCATCTTCTCAACTTGATTACGTGCTTTTCAAGTGCCATGTTGTATGAGTACTTATCTTCCGTATGTAACAGTGTGTTAAATTCTGAGCTACAATAGAGGCCATTTATCACCATCCTACCCAAAAAACAGCCAAAGAATTTGTCTATTTTTTTAAACATTGTGATGACTTACGAGGCTTCCAGATGAGTAGATGCTGCCACCCTCTTCTTCAAAATTGGCAATGGAAGAAAAAAAAGTTTGGATTGAAACTAGTTGGGCCCGTGTTGCTAAGTATTTTCATAACCCAAAAAAGAGACTAATACTCTCATTAGTTTACTTGTAATTACCAAGCTCCTGCTATGTGCCTGGCATTTTACCAATTGCACAGGATAGAGAAAGACTTCGTGAAAAGACTAATAGCACAACAAATGAAGGATTGAGAAGCATTTTTGGAGGAGATGAGAGTGAACTGAGATTTCTGTTTGGAACAGGAAACAAATATAATGAAATGCTCCCCACCCCTTCCTTCCTTCCTTCCTTCCTTCCTTCCTTCCTTCCTTCCTTCTGTCCACCCTCCCTCCATCCCTCCCTCCTTCTCTCTCCCCCTCTTTTTTACCCACCTGTCATTCATAGTACCTGTTCTCCAAATATGTGCAAAATAATCATGGGCACACAAATTGACATAGTTCTCTTGGAAAATTGAGTTCTCCATGGACTTTCTTAGTGGGTTCTGCTTTCCTTACTATGGTGTCATTTATTTCCAACCTCAAATTTCCCTCAATATTTAGCATATACAATAATTAAGCTCCAGTTCTGTTCCCTTTTGTCTGGTGGGAAGCTTCCCAGCCTCTTTGATCCTTGACAATGAGATTAGGGATCTGTCTATAGCCAGATAGTGCCTGCCCGGTTCCACAGCTGCATCATCAGCTCCAAATGAAACACATGGATGCTATATTAGTTATAAAGCTGTTGACTGAAGACTTGGGCTTCTTATTGGCTAGCTCTTTCTTAATTATTAACCCATAACTACTAATCCATGTATTTCCACGTGGTCTTATCTTACTGGGGAATGCCAGACCTGCAACTTCTTTGCTGCTCTAGAGAGAAGGAAATCTTCTCTAGAGAGAAGAGAGTGATTTCCTGTTTGTCCCTGCTTATATCCTGATTCTGCCCAGGTACATCACTTCCTGTCTGGCCAATCAGCCAATCAGTGTTTTATTCATTAACCAATAAGAGAAACATATACACAGAAGAACATTCCCTATCACTCTTTTGCTCTGTAGATAAATGTGTGCTGAATGGAGGGTGGAGCAGAGTGAGAGTGAGGAGAATGGGGGTGGCTTATCTTTACTAGATTATGCTCTCCCATGCAAATCAAGTAGACCCACTCCACTGCTGCTGCCAGAATCTTTCCTGATGCTAGAATGATACTAAATATGTAGCCTCTGCAGCATAGATCAAGCAGATGAACTTTTTGGAAAAGGGAAGATTTTTACATTTGTAATGTCAGCAGAGGGAATGGCAGCTAGCTTTAAAGCTCCTACTTGTCATTAGCATCACATTTCCAGCAGGCTTCAGTGATGCGACTGATTCTGTCTGCTAGGGAGATTTGAGGTCCTGCTGTCTGTGAGATGCTACACTTAAATGCTCCTTTCTTTATGCTTGCTGATCTGGTGGCAGTGTGGTGAGGTGGGAGCACAGAGGAATACAGGGCATCCTTAGGACTACTGTGATGTGGATGTGCCTGTCTGCATCAGCACAGGATTCAAAGATGCTTGAAGCATCTCAGTTATCTCTTAGACACAAAGTCCTTTTCTGAATTTGAAGGTGGCTACTTAAGATAGCCTGAACGTTTGTTTTTTCCTGAAAAAACATAGGGCCAAAAATATAAAGATCCATGTTTCAATTTCCAGTCTATCATTAATTAGCTTTGTTCTCTTAGGCAAGTTTCTTAGTCTTCCTAGGCCTGTTTGCTGTCCTAAAGTGGAACTGGGATGTTCGGTAAGTATCATGCCAGGATAACTTAATCTGGGTAATAATATGAGCAAATATACTATGAAGTGAACAGTGTTGTGTCAAGGCCCTGTTTTTTCAAATGATAACCCTCAATGGTGTATGTGACTGATGGATACCATGAGAGGAAGAGATTTGTTTTCTGCATATTAAATGAAGAATGAGAGGAATGAATGTTAGGGAATAGAAATCCAGTTTTGCATGCTGTTTTGGACAAGCCATTCATTTAGTCATTCACTTAGTTGACATCATATGTTGTTAGACATCCAATGTGATTAGTGTATGCCATATTGCTTTTTATTTTGATGATTCAGCTTTCAAATCTATAGAAGGGGAATAATGCTTGTGGCTTAGTTCTAGAAGCTTCTTAAAAGGATCAAGTCAGTTTAGTAACATTAACAGCAACTACAGAAAAATTAATTTGAGGCTGTCAAAGTAATTGAAAGGCATGAGGATGAAGACAGGGATTAATAATTAAGAGAGACTTAGACTCCTAGGAGTAGTATATTGGGGCCCTGGAGATCTCTGAGAGAAGAGAGTGGTGGCTTCCTGAAGCTAAAAAGAATCAGCTGTGGTTTCGTCTATCAGAGCAAGAAAGGGACCATTTTCATACTCAGGTTTCAAGGACAGATATGTGACTTGGCTTAATTGTTCTGTTTCAGCATTCAGTTAAGGGCTTGCCAAGTAGTGTGTTTGACAAGCTGCAGGTTGTCTTTTTCTTGGTAAAACACACAGTTGATTCCACCACCTCTGCTACCAAAGGAGGGTAGCTGTTGCTGAAATATCTACTGGTAACTGCAGAAGAAATTCTGGTGGGGGCTAAAGTTCCATCATAATATAGATGGAAGGGACTGAGCCTTAGGACTATCAATTGCCCCCATCTGATCTGTTGCTCGAATTGTTGACAGTTAAACCTGACACAAAGAAAATAATATTGATCTCAGTTAGGGCTCAAATATGTATAAGGTATTATTTGAAAGCTGACTTTTTATTGTTTTTCCAACTTTCTCTCTCTCTCTCTCTCTCTCTCTCTCTCTCTCTCTCTCTCTCTGTCTCTGTCTCTTTGTCTCTCTCCCTCTCCTCAGTTATCACATTCATTCCATGGAGGCTGATAAAATGCTTGACCAAGCAAGAGCTATCTTCATTCATTGTTGAAATACAATTGGAAATGAAAAAGATGAACCAGGTGGATGACATATAAATGTCAAGGACTAGAACACATTAGCAACAGCAAGTCAAGTCATTTGAAAAAATGGCATGGTCGCTGATCCTGCCCTCAACCATGGCATAGCTGATCAGGACTGTACCTTATTAATTAACTGTCCTACATATTCTCTTAAAGAAGAGATGGCTGGTTGGGAACACTCACTGATCCTTACTGATTCCACTGACTTTGTCTCTTGGGATGTCAACTAGAAGGTATTTGTATAAGGAGGACATTTGTCCTCCTTATAGAATATCTTTTGTCTGTTATAGAATATTTTTTTCAACTGGGCAAAGACATGTTACATTTGTTTATGCTGCATTTGTTTAATTATGATAAGATGTGTTGCATTTGTTTCACTTTGTCTGTCTAGGGCACCTGACAGGTCTGACAAAAAGCCGAATGGCCAGTTGGGTAGAGCAAGCATAGGTCAGACTTGTGGAGAGACAGAATAAAGAGGAAGAGAAATCTAGGCTCAAAAGGAAAAGAGAGAGGGATATGAATGAAAGAAGGAGGACACAACATGGGACATGCCCAGGGCAAGAAGCCAGGGAGATGCCAGCCAGACTTAGAGAAGCAGTGAAAATAAAATACACAGAAGAAAAGTAATAAGCCCCAAAGCAAAAGGTAGATAAAGAGAAACAGGTTAATGTAAAAGTGCTACCCAGACAAGGCCTAATCTAAAGCAGAGCATTCAAAACTAAGAATAAATTGCTCTGTCATGATTTGGGATCAGGTTGGTGGCCCCAAAGAAAAAGCCCACTACATCTTTTGTCTTCCCCAATTCCAAAAGACAGTGTTTCCCTTCTAAGCCAATGTTTTATGGTCTTTAGGGGCTTTGGGAGACTGAATTTTAAAAAAGTACCAAAAGATGGTAGGACTAATCTGAAGGTTATTTCTTAATTCCCAGGATTAGAGGAATTGACATTTCTATCTCTTGTATACTTTCTTCCTCAGATAAAGTTACGTAGGTGGTGTGTATGTATGTATGTATGTATGTATGTATGTATGTATGTATGTATGTATGTATGTATGTATGTTTTATGTATGATGGTAGGTTGTGCAAGTCTGTATCTTTACAAGATAATAGTTTTTGATATTTTCATTTTTATTTATTTATTTATTGTGTGTGTGTGTGTGTGTGTGTGATATGTTTATGCAGATGTACATGTGGAGGTTTGACATCAATGTCTAATACTCTGTAACATTTTTTGAGGTAGTCTTTCACTGAACTTGCAATCTCCAATTGGCTAGAGTGGCTGTTTAGACAGCCCCAGGATCCATCTTTCTCCATCTCTTTGTGCTAGATTTGTATTATGCAGGGTAATGGTCAGCTTCTATACAGGTACTGGGGATCTGTACACAGGTCCTCATTTTTCATGGCAGATAAGTTACCTCCTGAGCCCTCCTTCCATATTTGTGTGTTTCTCATCCCTACTCTAGTATTGAAACCTTCTTTTTCCTAAAACTGCAAGAGTTTTTGAAATAAGGCCTTATGATGTAGCTCAGGCTGGCCTCAAACTTACTACATAGCTGAGGATGACCTGAATTCCTCATTCTCCTGCCTCCATCTCCCGAATGCTGGGATTCCCAGAATCCACCACCATTCCTGTTTATGACTCTGATACTTGATCTCTGCTAAGGAAAGAGATGTTTGGGTAAGTTGTAGCACTAAAAGCAGATTATTTATTTATGCTTCTGTGTGAGGATAAAATAATTAAATTTGGCTGGCAAGTGAACAGCCTAAGTTAATTCTTGGCCCCTGCCTTGTCCATTCTAATTTTCTTGTGATTGGAAAGCACAGATATTTTACAAGTCAAATGAGAATGCTTCTGGGGAAATGATTCTCTTATCACATCTTAGCAAGATACCTGGTGCTGAGTTGCTATGATCTATTAAGCCTTGTCTTTCTTCTTCAGAGTCTCAATTAGTCACTAGGTAAAAGTAAGTAGGGACTGGCTGTTAGTATTGAGGCATCCGAACTGGCCTGTCCTTGGGGGCTCTGACAGGACATGGCCTCAGCTGCATCCACTAAGAGCCCCACCTGTGCACAAACCACTATGTTCCCTTTGAAAAGCGCCCTACCCACCTCCTATCCTCTCTCTCTCTTCCTCTGTCTATTCCTCTGTCTCCTTCTCCCTCTCCCCCTCTCTCTGCTTGTCTTTATTCTCTCCTGCTTCTACTGCCCCCAGAGGCCAGTTTCCCTCCACCTCTTAGCCTCTTTTACAATCCTTTCCCCTTAATAAAAACCTCTCTGTTTGAATTCTGTTGCATGGCGTCTTTCTCTCTCATGCAGCTTTTAAAAAAAATTACAACACGGAACATAAATAATGCACAGAAAACAATGCTAACATATAATGGCAAAAAAGGGGATCTCTTCTGCCACTCCCAAAGAAGCAGAGTCATGGACTTATAAATGTGTATTTCATGTGGACTTAAGTGGGACTTTTGCTTGAGAGTTGGTATCTAAGATTCTTCCTTTTAATATCTGTCTGTTTCTCTCTCTGTCCGTTTCTGTGTGCACACATTATCACAGCATATTTATGGAGGTAATAGGAAAATCTTGATTATTGGTCCTCACCATCCACCTTGTTTCTTGTTCCCCTACTTCACGTGCCAGGCTATCTGGCTATCAGGTCCAAGAGCTTCAACTCCAATCTTGTAGTAGCTCTGGGATTGCGGAAGCAAGCATGCTACAGCATTCAGCTTCAAATGGGTTCTAGAGATATGCACTCAGGGTTTCAAGGTTATTCAGTGAACAATCTCCTTAGTCAGATTTAAGATTTATTTTTGTAATCACCCAAAGTGTTTATATTCTTTTCTTTATTTTGAAAGCGAATACTGTATTGCAACCCATCTACCTCAGGCTTAGGAAAACTCATGGAAGAGGGGTAGGAAAGAATGTAAGAGCCCTTTAATTCCAGCACTTGGGAGGCAGAGGAAAGCCTATCTCTGTGAGTTCAAGGCTAGCCTGGTCTACAAATCAAGTTCAAGGATAGGCAGAGCTGTAACACAGAGAAACCCTGTATCAACAAACAAACAAACAAGATTGTAGGAGCTAGAGGATCATGCTGGGAATAACATCTTCTAGACTTTTCAGGCAAGCTACAAAACAGTTGCCTAAATAAGAGTGTGTGTGTGTGTGTGTGTGTGTGTGTGTGTGTGTGTGTGTGTGAGAGAGAGAGAGAGAGAGAGAGAGAGAGAGAGAGAGAGAGAGAGCACATTTGTGTGCATGTGTGTAATAATAACAAGTTAAGAACAAAAGGGATTGGGAGAAGCATGGAGGAGCTAGAGAATCCAAAGAAGGAATGCAAATGTGTATTCATGGATGAAACCATTAGAAAATAAAAAAACCCAAAAATTTGTGAACATTTTCACAATATTTTTCTTTTAAATATAATTGATTTGCTTGAATTGTCAAAGTCTTGGACATCTACATTTCTTTCCAGTAACTTTAGATACATTGTGAGTTATATTATAGAGCTTTAGATTCCTAAAGAGGTAAAGAACCAGAGATGATAAAGGGGAAAAAATTCCTGTAAGTCCAAAGGTGTTTAATAACTAGTGTTTTTTAAATCTTTCAGGCACAATTCATACTTTTTTTTTTTTTTTAGAAATCATGAATTTGAAGTTTGGCATTTCCTTAATTCAAAGCTTGTAACAAAGTTACAGTAATCAAAGCAGTGTGATACTGGCATAAGACATACACAGACCAATGTGAGTGAATAGAACTCTTACAAACAAATCTTTACATTTTTAGTCAAATCATTTTTCATATGGATGTCAAAACTATTCAGGAGGGAAGCACAGACTTACAATATCAACTAAACACCAATTAAAGACACAAATAGAAGACATGCAATTCTGAACTATGAGGAGAAAACAGGAGGAAAGCATCATTATGTTGGGGTTCATAATGATTGTTTTGACATCACAACACAGACAACGAAAATATAAATAGAGAGCTAATTAAAATAAAATAAAAAATTTCTATTCATTAAAACATCTCATCAGCACCTTGGAAGGCACTGGATAGAAAGAAAGAAAATAACTGCAAGCCATATATCTGATAAAAAATTAATGTCCAGACTATGTCTAGACAATACAACACATATAATACACAGCGAAAGCCATTTGTTAAAGGAGATTTGAAACATATCATCAAACCCTAATTAGATAACACCTCCCATTTTATGGATGGCTACTACCAAAACATGTACCAATCCAAAACACAAATAAAACCAGACTCAGTAAACAACATATGTTCACAAAGGTGGAGAAGAATTGGACATCTTGGGTACCATTGATAAGTTCATAAACTGTGTTGTCACCACATCAAATAATGTGGATGTTCTGCCAAAAGTTAAAATTAGAAATATCATGATCACATGGTTTGGGAATTGCATGTCTTGGTAAATATATACAAAAGAATTAAAAGCAGTATCTCAAGGAGATATTTGAAGGCACGTTCTCATAGTAGCATTATTGGCAGTAGCCTATCAGTAGAAGTTTTGTTACAGAAAAATGTGAATAGATTAATCATTATTGAAATGACTCTTAGAGGTGTGCTAACATTTAGCATCATTTTTTTTTATTTTATTAGTTCAAATTAGGAACAAGCTTGCTTCAGATGTCAGTCCCTTCTCCCTCTCTCTCCCCTCCCCCCAACATCCCACCTGCCCCTAGCCATCCCCCCTCCACTCCCCAGGCAGGGTAAGGCCCTCAAAAGGGGCTCCCCAAAGTCTACCACATCATCCTGGGCCAGTCCTAGGCCCTTCCCAATTTGTCCAGGTCAAGAGAGCATCCCTTCATATGGGATGAACTCTCTAAATCCCTTCTTTTTTTAAAGACCTTACATATTTAATACAGTGTGTTATCCCTGTACAAATGGAAAAAATTAAGTTCAGCATTTCTAGAACAATGTGGCTGTTAATTTTTGTACAATGCCAACTGAACGCGGTAAACTGGGATACTTTTTTCCAAAGTTGACAGCACAGCAAAGTTTCCAAAAATTCAAATATATATATATATATATATATATATATATATATACCAATAATGGCAGTATGTTATGCATCAATAGCAGCAACAGCTCTTCCAGGTTCTGTAGTCATTTAAACAAAATTGTAGAGACATCCAGCACCCTCCATTAAAAAAAAAAGTAAAAAACAAAATCCCAGAAAAACAGCACAGTTCTGTTACTCTTGTGGTACCTGAAACCATTTTTTATTTTAATTTAGCATCATTTTATTGGTATGGTCCTTTAGCAGAGTAATAGTATTTAGTTGTCCCCTAGGGTTCATGACCCTTCCAGTATCAGGTTTTTGATTTTACCAACAGTGTCAGTTATGGGTTCCATCTCATGGAATGGCCTAAATCCAATCAAAGGTGGTTGGTTTCTCCTATTATATCTGTACCACTATTGTACCAGTATATCTTGCAGGTGGGTCGCAGTTGTAGCTGAGTTATATTGATAATTACTTTTTTTTTTTGCTTCAACAGTGTTCCAAGTACCTTTTAGTGCCAGACAGGAGTAGTTGGTCAACAAAAACAGGTTCTATGGGTTTTTTGAGTGTTTCTTGGAATGTTTTTTGTCTAATTTTGTTGTTTTGTTTATTTTTATTTTCATATTTTGTTTTGAGAAAGAAAAAACTGTATGGGTAAGGAGGTGGAGAGAATCTGGGAACACTTGGGGCAGGGGAAAGACTGTAATCAAAATAATGTTGCATGAAACAAATTAAAGGAAGTATGTTAACACAGTGTCATTCTACATGTATTTCACTACAATAAGATGTAAAAAGTGGAAAAGAAGTCTTAACTATTTTCTCATTTTAATCTAAAATGAAATACTTTTTATATTTTGTTACCATTAAACTATATTTCAATGGATTTATTAAACATCAATCAATTATTACACAATAAAATGGATTGTTCTCTGTAATTTGTGTCATGTCTGTTTTGCAATCCTTTGATACTGAAATGTTTCTCTATTTGTTCGCTAGAGAAAAAAAATAGGTACACAAGATGTGTTTGTTCAGAGTCATATGTCACCCTGCAGCAGTGTCTTAGTGATTCCAGGTAGAGGCCACCTGGCAGCCATCTTGGTAGTCAGTCTCAGGACCCTGCTGTGCTGTCTTGGGAGGGGCTTGAGAAAGGATCTGCACTTAGTAGTTCTGTTCCATATCTGCAGAAGGAATTCACTGCGTGCCTTGATCTTAACAGTGCAGCAAATGTCCAGTTACAACAACACAATCAGCACAGAAGAACTATGTCACTGTATTTTGGAAACCTACATAGTAAAAAATGTTTACAAAACAATCAGGTTATACTCTAATAACAATGCTACACTTTCCTTGTAAGGGTGGGCCTATTCATCTTCCTTCTGGGATGAAATTAATTATGGAAATAGTGCAATTGTTCCATTTAGCTTCACATATAGAGAAATGGTGGCTTTTTATTTTTGTGTGCGTGTTTCATGTTAATATTTCATCATAGCTGAGGGATTCTTCATTTTGTACAAGCTTCAAGTAGCCTGTGTGATGTGTTTCTCAAAGCTTTAGCTCTTGATGCATATATTCAAGCTCTAGGCAACATTTTATCACCTGTATGAGGAATTACATACCTGTGAAGTTAACTTGAATAGTTTTTTAATTGAAGAAGAAAAGCATATATTCTTTGAGGAAGTGTCAGAATGGCCTGAAACCTGAAGCTAAGAAATTTCTAGCTTCAGAAACTATCCCTTCTAGAGAGTACTGCCAATTCACTGGGGCGTGTCTGTTAAATTATTTCTGAGGTGGATTTAAGATGATGATTTGAATGCATAACTACACATAAAATTGACTCACATTGAAAATAGATGCAATTGGGTAAATCTTGTGCTGACTTGAAAATCAAAGTTTCTCGTATTTGATGAACCAATAAGCATGTTAATGTTGAGAGAGATCTATGATATATTGAGAAAGAAAATAAGATGACAGTAATAATTACAGTATAATAATTTTATTTTTAATATTTCATATATTTGTTTATAAATTAATCAAAATTATTTCAGGAACACACATATCCTAAAGTAAGGACCATAGTTACCTCTAGTAAGAAAATGAAGATAGAAAGGAGTAAAGCAGGGCTGAAGGTTTTACTAAATACATTTTCATTGTTTGATATTTTAAAAAACATTGACCAAATATATGAATTTGAAGCTTATACAAATTGCCACGAGTTGAAAGAGAGAAAGTAGGTATATGAGAGGGTTTGGAGGGGGAAAAGGAAGGAGGAAATGATGTAATTATGTCATAATCTCAAATGTAAAATAAAACACTTTCAAAAAAGAATTAAAAGGTATAGTGTGAAACACACACAAATCTGGAAAAGTAGAATTTTAAGTAAATTCTTTGAGAATTTGATGAAAAGTGTTCTTATCACAGTCACCACCACCCCCCCCAGGTCATCGCAAATCCAATCTTTCTTTCCCATTGACTGAGTTTGGTGTCTTAACATTTTTAAGTTCCATCAAGTGCAATTTGGATGTGTGGCCATACACTGGAGTGTGTGTGTTGTTGTTGACCTACTAGATGCCCACTTTTAAAGGAAATTGAATTTTTCTTCCTCTCCTTCTACCTCCCAGCAGCTTTCAATTGCCAGTTGCTTCTCACCTAAGGGTAGGACTCTATGCCCAGATCCCTCCTATACACTGGCATTCTATCTGGATTGGTCTTGCGCAGGTCTTGTGCATATTGTCACTACTGTGAGTTTGTAAGTGCACCTATCCTGTCAGGTTGATGAAATAGGTCTCCTTGTAGTCATATACTTCATTTGCCTCTTACATTCTACCTTCTCTTCCACAGTGATCCATGAACCTTGTGAGTGAGGGGTATGATGCAGATGGTCCATTCAGGATGAGAAGTCCACAGTCTTTTCTTTGTACCTTGACCAGTTTTAGATCTTTCTGTTAATCGCTGTATACTTCCAAAAGAAACTTCTCTAATCTTTGAGAGATGAATGAATCAATGCAGTTTTGTAAAGAATAAAGAATTTAGTGATTGATGACATGCAGTTGGGGAGATAAAATGAGTGAATTAATATGCACACAATGTACACTGGGGATAAGTGCATATTTTGGAATGTATCTCTTTATTTCAAGAGTTTATTATAATAGTCATGTCAGAGAAAATTAGAAAATGCAGAATGATGTTTAATACTTCCGCACACTACATTTACACAATGGAGTTCTACTCAGTGGAAAAAAGCAATGGAATCTTGAAATTCACAGGGAAATGGATGGGACTAGAAGAAACCATCCTGAGTGAGGTAACCCAGTCACAAAAATACAAACATAGTATGTATCACTCATATATAGATTTTAGACATAGAGCAAAGGATTACCAGCCTACAATCCACATCACCAGAGGATCTAGGAAAAAGGAGGACCCCAAGAGAAGGGGAAAGGGATGAGATCTCCTGAGCTAATTGGAAGCTTGGGGGTAGGGGAGAGGGAGCTGGGAAAAAAAAGAGGGGGTAGAAGAGGAGGGGAGAGGAGGAAATGGGGCAGCAGGAAGGTTGAGTTAGAGGAAGAATAGAGGAGAGCAAGATGAGAGATACCATAATAAGGGAGCCATTATAGGTTTGAGGAGAGATCTGGCACTAGGGAGATTTCCAGAGATCTACAAGGATGACACCAACTGGCAATTTAAGCAATAGTGGAGAGGCTACCCTAAATGTCCTTTGCCTTTAATGAGACTGAAGACTACCTTATATGCCATCTTAGAGCTTTCATCCAGTGGCTGATAGAATCAGAGACAGACACCCACAGATAAATACTGAGCTGAATTCTGGAATCCAGTTGCATATAGGGAGAGTAATGAGCAAAGAGGTCAAGACCTGGCTGGTGAAACCCACAGAAACAGCTGATCTGAACAAGGGGGAGTGCATGGACCCCAGACTGATGGCTGGGAGGCCAGCATAAAGACTGATCCAGATCCCTGAATGTGGATGTCAGTGAGGAGGCCTTGGCACTCTATGAGGCCTCCGATAGTAGATCAGTATTTATCCCTGGCATATGAAAGGACTTTTGGAGCCCATCCCACATGGAGGGATGCTCTCTCAGCCTGGACACATGGGGGAGGGCCTAGGCCCTGCCCAGGAAGATATGGCAGACTTTGGGGATACCCCATGGAGGGCCTTACCCAGCTGGGGAGCAGGGGGCATATGGGGTAGAAGGTTGGTGGGGAGTCCGGGAGGAGGGGAGGAAGTGGGAGCAGGGATTGATATGTGAAGCAGGTTTGCTTCTAATTTGAACTAATAAATAAAAAAAAAAAATACTTCACCACACTGACATGGCTCACAAAACCTCAATGGATGTTTAATATTCTTTTCTGAGAATACATTAAAACACATCTTTACCAAACAAGAAAGTCTTAAGTGACATAAATAAATGTTTCCATATTTCAATTTCCTATTTTTGTGATATATTTATACAACTGGGGGACTACTGTAATATGGAGGATCACAAAAAAATTACTTCAATCTCCCCAGGAAGAGGAATTAACTATAAAACATGAAGTACCTAAAATCACCTGAAGCTACCTACAACTCTTCAGTCTTGCTTAGGATTAACATAGAGCCCAAAGAAACCAAAGCAAAGCAAACCAACACCAAAACCCTGGTAACTTCGGTAAACAGTTTGGACTGCTGGGGGAGGCATCATGGGGTTCCAAGTGACAGGTTCTTCTGAATAAGCATTGGAATTAGTGGCAGTAGGATTCATCACATGCAAGAGGAAAAGCAAAGAGGAAGGAGTTTGCTGAGAGAATCTCATCAGTTAGTCCAGTCTATGTGCCAGAAGTGTTCATTCTGGCAAAGGCAGGCAGGCTGTCGGGGTGTTGAGCTGTGAGGCTAAGGCAGTCTCTTGCCTCTTTTATATATAATGATACCTTTGTCCATTTTCCTTTTGGATCTGAATGTTCCTTTCCTTGACATCTTATTAATTCATCCTTCTGGGAGTCTTTTAGAGAAGAAAACTCACACTAAGGAAAAAATTCAAGCCAAGTTTAGTAGACTAAACTTTCCTTAAGTTTGGCTCAAGGCTGAGAAAAAGACCTTTCAAGTGTTTGCCAGTTGGCAGGAGTTTTAATGACAGGCTACCAGGATCAAAGAGAACCCTTTAACTTTTCTTAACAGTAAACTCATTGGTGAACACTGACATGCAAAATACTCTCCATGGAGGAAGCAGGAATGTGAAATTAGTTGAGCATTACCAAGTGTCCTAAGTGGAAGACACATTAAGATGCTCCCCTTTCACTTATAAACAAACATCTCATTAAAAAATAAAAGGAGAGACTTTACAAGCATTTAACCATGACATCCAGCCTGGGCAATCAGCATTTGCAATTCTTGTCATTGGTATGGAAATATTATCAAGAATTAGCAATAACAAGAGTCACTGTGGAGATAAAATAAGCCCCATTAAATGTATTTACTTCCAAAAGTCATGATTGTCTTTTGATTCCAAAATAATTGACTTTGAAGATGAGTCAGAGATATGACAATAAAAAGTACAAATCGATTGTCTAGTGTTTACTTTTCGTGTCCACCAGGGTGTTAGGGCTAATGTCTACCCATCTAGGTCTGATGTAACACATGTCCTTTGTGGAGTGAGAGGCATAAATCAAAGTTCTAAAAATAAAAGGATTGCTTTTCTTGTAGGGCCTAAAGTTTACATAAGAGTAAGAAAAAAGTCAAAATGTCTATTTCTATGTGACAGGGTTCGACACATCTTAAAGTGTGGTTGAACACTTTTGTCTGGCATCTGGGCAGTTGATTAGTAGGTTGGAATAATGTTGATTAGTCAGTTTAATCTTTGATACCCAACTGGCATGCTACTAACTGGACCAGAGACCACTTCCTTCTCCCTTTCATAGTTAAAGTAGCTTCAAAGATTCTTAGATGGAGAATGCAGCTAAGTTTTCATGGCTGAAAAAGCAAGAGAGACTACCACACTTGGCATATTCCATCATACATTCAGGAGGTAGCTGAGTCTGGTAGACATGGACTCTTCTCTTGTGGCATGCTACTGAGGCAGAAAACTGAAGCTTTCAATTTTGACATTTTTGGGGAAGTCATAGCTTAGCGAAAGTGGAAGGAAGATAGAAACTTTGAAAACTTTAAACTCTTTCAGTTTGAGACCTCTGTCATTGCCAAGGTCCCTTTCCGCTACCTTTAAAGTCTTTGATAGTGGTTTGGAGACCTTGTATCACAGCAATCTTATTCTTTGTCATCCATCTCCTACTTTTATAGATTCTTTTAATAAGACATTAGACTATTCACATTATCTAGGATAATCTCTTTTAATGCTAGCTGTTAGCAATCTTAGCCTGAAACTTTAAAGCTCTTTGTAGTGTTGTCTAACTTATCCATTTATTCTTAGGTTTAGGACATGGGTATTTGGTAGATGGTTGCTGCTTGGCATTCAAAAAATAGAGAGCTCTAAAAGATTCGATTTTTGGAGACGTTCAACATCTGCTGAGAAAATTGGGAGCACGGGAAGAGGGGGGAGGTAGCTAGGAGAAGGAGAAGGGGAGAAGAGGGATGCCGAGGACATGAGGGAGCAGAAAGTATGAGTCAGGGGAAGAATACATGATAACAAGAATGGAGATATCATGATAGAGGGAGACATTTTGGGTTTACAGAGAAATCAGGCACTAGGGAAATGTCTGGAAATCTATAAAGATGACACCAGCTAACTATTTCAGCAATGGAGGAGAGGCTACCTTAAATGCCCTCTCCTGATTATGAGATTGATGACTGACTTATGTGCCATCCTATAGCCTTCATCCAGCAGCTGGTAGAAGTAGAAGCAGACACCCATAGCTAATCACAGAACTGAACTGGAACCCAGATGCAGAGAAGGACCAGTGAAGAGCACAGAGGTCCAGATCAGGCTGGTGAAACCCACAGAAACAGCTGACCTGAACTCTTGCTCCCCAGTCTGATAGCTGGAATATCTGCATGGGACTGATCCAGACCCCAGGAACATGGGTTTCTGTGAGGAAATCTCAGAAATCTATGGGACCTCCTGTAGAGGCCCAGTATTTAACCCTAACATAGGTGTGGACTTTGGGAGCCTATTCCATATAGAGGAATACTCCCTGAGCCAAGACACACAGGGGTGGGCTTAGGTCCTATCCCAAATCCCAAAGGATACGAAAGACTCTGATGACATCATATGGAAAGCCTTACCATCCAGGGGGAGCAGAAAAGATATGTGACAGATCAGGTTTTAGTTGGGGGGATAGGGGAGGACAGGTGGGTGAAGGGAACTGGGATTGTCATGTAAAACAATCCTGTTTCTAATTCAAATAAAAAAGTTGGAAAAAATATTCAATTTTTAGTTGCAAAATTTAATATCAAAAGAACCTGCTATTTTCCACCCTGATTACAAGTATATGTTGTCAGGTTTGCCCTATTCTATCTGAAAAGTGGGCATAAACAGGGTGACAGAAAAGAGATAATTAAAGGCTGAAGATTCAATGATTCAAAGTGCTTAAATCATCTTTTTGTCCAGTGTGAGGATAAATGAAGAAAGACCTGGCTTGAACTTTCATGAGGTACCCCTGGTTGCTGTGTTGATTAAGTCTTGCATGACTCAGCAGCAAGCCACTCTTGGGAGCAGTAATGCCGTACAGCAGAAACAGTTACTTAGCAAAGATCACATTTATCATATTTCAGGAAATGCAGCCTTCAACTTGGCTTTATTTTGTTTTTAATTCATAATCTTACGGTTTCTAAAGCATGCTTGGATTTGAAAGGTAAGAAGTGAATTCTTCGTTTCATCAATTGCCTTCAAGTATTATCTGGCTTATCCTTTCTTATCCTCATAAGCACAATTATAAAAATATAGAGAAGTTGAAAATAAGGTAGAAAAGTGAAGGTTCACCATGCCAGTGTTGTGTAGAAGCAGCATGGGTTATCTTGTTCCTAGATGTACAGTAAGTTATAAACTTACCGACTTTTGTACAGGGGACACACAGACACACACACACACACACACACACACACACACACACACACACACACACACACACAGCACAGCACACACGCACAACACAACACACAAAACACACACACCTCCAGTGAAATACATAACGCTAAAGATAAATTGTCGTATTGATTCACTATTTTTTATGTAACACAGTATTCTTAGCTTCCTAAATAACTTCAAACCACCTTTATTCTACTGCTTTCTTCATTCAATAACACATAGAAACACAGTTACTATCTTATTTATTCTCAACAGTGTATCTGGTTGTATCCTGAGTAGATTCATAATTCTCTTACCACTATCAGACAATAGAGTTATCAGTAAAAATGTGGGAAATATCTGTTGTATATCTGTCATGAGGATTTCACAAGCACATGGGATCTCTTATTGATATGAAATCTGCATGGCTATGTCTAGGGATGTATGTGAAATGGAGAGGCTGATGTGCATGTAATAAAGAACTTGTTTTGTTTCTGATATTGTTTGTATTAATCAGATTTCTATTGCTGTGACAGATACCTGAGAAAAATCATGATTTTAGAAAATTCAGTCATTGGTTTCTTGGTCCTGTAACTTTTTTTCTTAATTGGGGCAGAAAAATCATTACAGGAGTGTTTGGTAGCAGAGGTCTGCTTCTTTAATGGTGTCTGAGGATCAAAGCAAAAAAGGAAGAAGCCAGGGTCTCATTTTGTCATTCAAAAGCAAGCAAACCCCAAGAGTCAGATTCCTCCAACTGGCCACACCTTTTAAAGATTCTGTCTTCTCCCTGTAGTGATATGTGCTAGGGACCAAGCCTTTATCAAGTGGGCATTTGGAGGAGACATTATACTCTATGTATAGCATCAGTATTTGTGTAATTTTGTTTTCTTTTAGGAAACTTTTGGAATTCTAGAATCAGAGGAGAAAATACCTTAACCATTCTAAACAAAAACCCAGACTTATTTGCAACTCAGAAAGTGAGAAGAGACCAAGCCCAGACTTTATGAAGGAAGTCTGGAACACAATGGGTGACAAATAATTGGTGTCAGAAAACAAGGAAATATCTTTAAGGAACAAAGCCCAGACTCCCAGGAATTCTGTTGTTCTTGGTAGCTGAAGAGTTTTTACGAGTCGTTCAAACCATAAAGCAGAGAGCATCTCAGCAGAATACAGACGGTTTCAGAAGGAAATGTTCTTTCCCGAGCTGCCTCCACATTTATCTCCCCCAGAAACCTCCCCGTCTCCTTCAGAAACACATTTTCACCCTCCTTGGCTGCTTCCTACAGTTCTAGCCTTGCAGGTATCTGGACATGGATAAATCAGAGTTTAAGCATTTAAGTTCACAGCTAGCATTCTGCCTGCCATAGGTTGAAGTCCACTTATGCAATTCCCACCTCATTCTGCAGCTGCCTGAGAGCCCCCAAATAAACACACAAGACTTAAATTAATTATGAAACTATTGGCTGTTAACTAGGGCTTATTCTTACTGGCTAATTCTGTGTTAATTATTAACCCATTTCTATCAACCTATGTATTGCCACAAGGCTGTGGCTTACCCAGTAATGCCTGACATGGTGTTCCTCTGCCGGCAGCCTACATTTCCCAGAATCCTCCTCATCTCCTAGACCCACCTATCTTGCTGCCCTGTTGGCCACAGTGTTTTATTCATCAACCAATAAGAGAAACATATGTACAGAAGACATTCCCCATCACAACTGCTTTATGACATGTCATAAATGTGTGTTGTTTCTCTGTTTACTATGGAAGGATGCCAGCTCTGGCCTAGGTTGACTATTTCAATCACTAGTAGACTTTCTTCAGATGTATTTTCCTTTCAGTAGGTGCAGAACCGGCCAGCAAACTCCTATAGAGGTTGGGAAATCCATTCTTTGTGGTCTTGGGCTCCTCAGCTCTCCTCTGTTAAAGTGATTTCTTGGCAGCAGATTTTCTGCACTTGTCAGGTCATGTGCTGTCCTGACCTTACATTAAAAACCAGGGAAATTGGAAACACAGCTTAAGAGTCATCTCAATCTGGACCTTCAGATTGCACAATTTTATATTAAGTGAAGAGTTAATGTTTTATGGGGGCGTTATTTTGGCTTAATTGTCCTCCATTGTACTTAAAAATAGAGACAAGGGGTTATTTTTAAAGCCTAGTTATCAAAACATTTGTGTGGAAAGATCAGTTTAAATATAAATATTGTGTCAGTTATATCTAACGGGTAGCATAATATTACCACCTGAAGTACCAGAAAAATAGCTGACTTTTTTCTTTCATAAAAACCAAACATCTAAGATATCAACAGTTTTAAGCATATTTTTCTTATTCTATTATGATATAATCAGTGTTCATTTACATGATAAAGAAGTTTTCAGTCTCTTTCCCCAATATGTTGCACATTACTATATAAAGATCCTATATTATTTGAAACTCTTTCTTTTTATAAAATCACCCAGATTATTTATGGCTTATTAATTTTACCTGTTCATGGCTTCAAATTATTCGCCTTAATTCCTGTGTGAACTTGCTTCAGTTAGAAAATGTTTTAGGGGGTCCTCTGTCTGCTACTACCTCAGGATTTCTTTGAACCCCCATCTCTTCTCATGTTTTATTTTTTTCCAGAAAAACATTACCTTTAAATAGTTTATAACAAATAGTAGATTATTATCCATATGGTATTTAGTACTTAATAAAATAATTTATGTGTTTTGTTTTTGAAACTAAGTCTGAAAAACATTATACATTGAATCTTACAGACAATATTAGAAACTTTACTTAACTATGTAAAGTATTCCATTTAATTTTCTCCTTAATATTCCCTTATTCTAATCATAGCACCTCTTTGCTCTGAGTACTCTAATTGTATTTAAATTATGAATGTTTTATCTATTTTAACTTACCCAGTTTTAATGTAATGTAAAGGGAATGTGTTGTGTCAGCACTATTTGGCCTTTTGCCTTAATGTGAAACTTAAAATATCTTTTATAGTAAGCTTAGCAAATTCTTGAATCATCACATTATATTAAACATTAGAAAAATTTCGAGAGTGAGGTTCTTTTGCAATTCAGGTTTTCTTCCAGCTTTCTGTGCAGCTAGAGATGAGCTTGTGCTGTTGAGCCTACTGCGTCTACCTCCAAGTTGTGGGAGGGTGCATGGATGGATGTTGGATGTGCATGCAGCAAGCACTCTACCAGTGGTGCTGTGTCACTCATCCTGGGAACTTTTCTTTGTGAATGTCCTTAGCAGGGTTCTTTTTTCCAGGTTTAGTCAAGGCTCCAAGAAACATGTTCTAAATTTTACACTTTAAATCTCTAATATATACTATCATATCAGGATTTCAATTTTCTAAAATGTGATAAAAGTCCATATTACTGCTGGATTAACTTTAAAAATTTAATGCTGTTGGAATTATCTAGAAGAAATAATTTTTATTCTTATTTGGGGAAGCATATTTTTCCAATCATGACTTGAATTCTGTATTTTCTTGATATAATTATCTTCTGGAGAAGATAAAGGTTGAAGCCATTAGTCAAGCATTCAACCCTGTGTTAGGGAAGTTTTTTTTTTTTCCTGAGATGAGGAATGATAATGCTATCAAGGGCAAGTACATGTCTGTTTTTTATGTTAACTGTAACTGTTGAAAGTTTAATGAATCTGTAGGCTACTAAGGATGGATATTATTATGATAGATGCCTTGTTATCTGGTCAGAAGATTGACTTTAGGTAAAAATAAAGAAAACAGTTACATAAGTTTAACGAAAAGGAAACTATAGTTGTATTGGAAATATATTTTCTTTCTTTGAAAACCCTCTTCCAAGTTAGCATGTCCATTGTTCTGGTCTTGCTATGCATTTCTAGCAGAGAAAAATCCTTTCTAGAATTTAGAAGCAGGCTGTTTAATATTCTCATTCTAACAATGTTTCTGCCTCATCATCTGTGATATTTCTTGAGATGTGATGTAGATGTAGCCATTGGTACTGGGATCCTGGGGTCCACTGATCTCTGCAGTGTGTCTAGTTAAGGTTTTCTATATGGTTTCCATTTGTTTTTAAGAGAGGCTTCTTTGGTAAGGGGTGATAGCTATAATTATTTTCTGTTTGTGTTTCTACAAAGGAAAAGCCAGGGAATGTAGAGTTGACTGAGATCAGTCCTCTAAGATAGACAGGTATTCATCAGATAATAGGCAGTGAGGGGCAGGAGGAGAGGAAAACTCTTGGGTTGTTTTGGTTAACAAAACTTTTTGTTTTGTTTTGGACTTTCAAAATGGCAGTTAGCTAATATTTCCATGTTATAAAATCATGGAAATTTTAACTGAAAGGTGGAGTGAAAATGTCATGAAGACCTTAGAAAGAAAATAATTCTTCCTGTAGATGTGGCAGAGTAATTTAATAATTTCTGCTCCATTATCTTCTACAAAATAAAATCTATACCATCTGGTTGATTATATACTTTTGAGTTGACAACTTGGCTTTGTTACTTACTAATAGTGTGGCTTTTACACTGATCCATGGATCAGTTTCTAAGGGAAAATTGCAGCAAAATAGTTTGGAATGGTTGCCGTGGAATTTACCTGTGTAAGTTTGAGTACCTAAGAAGCTCTCGGAAACTATTTTAAAGATATGAGATTATCAGTAACTGTTAGGATTTTTAGCTTCAGTCCTGTGGTCCTTTGGATTGGTTTCCTATTAACAACCATTCAGTGAATTGTGGGCTCACGTATCATGAGCCACTGTGGAGAACTTTTTGGTGTTTTCCATTTGTGACCAGCCTATCATCAGAATACATAAATGACTACTCTGGAAATTATGTTTTGTGTTTTAAATCATAAACATTAAAATATTTAGAATGACTGGTTAATAGGAATAAAAATTACTGAAAATTGACATATTTAAGTCTCCATCATGTTTCTGAAGCCATCAAAGTTACTTTTTAGTTCTTTTTAATTTCAGAGTAATTTTGGAGAGTTTGGAAATTGTAAAACAGCATAGCTATTTTTGCATATTCTTCAACCAGTTTTTCTTAATGCTCGAATTACTCAATTATGCCTCTTTTTTCTGATGCTAACTGCAAATTATATCATGTTTGATGGAAGTTTTTTTTTATGTTTCAGGACCAAGTCAAATGCCACACCATGTTTTGGGCCATTGAAGTTGTGTTTTGTTTTACTTTTTGTTGTTTCGGGGGAAAGTCATGCATATATGAATGTAAGAAAGAGGAAATATGCCTCATGTGTTATAGTAGTTTCTTGGAAACTATGTAAAACCAGCCGTGAATTCAATAGCTGAATCCAAGGAAACTTTCCATCCATTTATGACCTAATATAGAGAAGCAACAGAGGTTCTCATAGATGCACATTCCAAATTCAGTAGAAGAAAGACATGTCATTATCTTAAGTAATTGAGTTGAAAAAAAAACTTCCTTTTTCTTTCTACTTTTAGGGATGGCACAGGAATCAGAAAGGGTTGAATGTTGGTGAAAGAGATCATTTGTGTGAAATTCTACCTAAGCCCTAAATTAATGCTATATGAATAGTAGATTAATTTCAGTAATGATAGCTGGAACTATTATTACCAACCTGGTAAACTTCTCATTAAATGTAGAAAAGATAAGGACAGTCACATCTAGATTTACCCCTTGAGTCACTCCTGATAATCAAGATCCCTCTGAGTATATCTTTCTGCTGCTTGAATCTGTACGTACATAAAAACAGTGCTATTAGTAAATGTTGTTCTAAAGGGCACAGTGGAAGGTTTGTTCACATGATCTTCAATTTCATCAATTCTACATTTGATGAGGTATATGATATTAACAATTATCTTTGAAATATGAAGAAATGAAGGACTTCCAGTTAAAATAGTGGACTATAAGTCATTATCAGAATGAGTCACTGTTTACAGGGAAACGAAGGGATCTGGAATATTTTACAACTTCATCAGGTATTTGTCCAGTCCTAGTTAGCTGTGATTAATACTTCAGCAAATCTCTTCTACCATCTGATCAAAGAAAAATGAAGAATGCCCAAGATCTTCAAATTTGTGGAAATCATCAATATACCAATCAATATAGTGGTGAAAATATATTAGGTACAAATCTCATTAGCTCTTATGTAGTTTACATACTAAAGGGTATGTTTAAGTCCTTTTTATATTAAGTCTTCTGTGGAAAAAGTGTCTTCCACTGGGGCACGGACAACCTACCAGTAGCTACAGACCCAAAGAAAAGTGATTCTCCATGCCCTCAACAGCTGTTAACTGTCAATAGCTCCTCAGTGGGGCCTTGGAAGCCTCTTCTTCACACGTGTTAGATTTTGCCTGGCTTATTCTTGTGCTAGACTTGTGCAGGTAACTACAGCTGTTGTGGTTGATTTGTGCATCAGTCATGTCATTTCTAGAAGAGAGCATTTCATAGCTCTTCTCCCAATACTCTGGCTTTTACTTCTTTTTGCCAAAACTCCCTCAGTGTTGCCTGAACTTTGGATGTGTGGAGGTTGATACAGATGACCCATTTATGGCTGGTTCCCAGTACTTTGACCACTGGATAATCCCTGCACTATGTACTACCCACTGTAACAGGAAACTTCTCTGACCAAATTTGAGAAAAATGCAGATGTACAGCAATAAACACAAATGTTAAGAAGATAGGTTGACAGCATGACAACTAAGCAAAGTACCAGTGGGTTCTATGGATTCTGATGTCTCCAGTCATGGGGTTTTGACCAGATTCAAGCATCAAATACAAAATTCTCAAACTGGAACATAAAATAGATGTGACCCCCATGGCCATCATACCACTGTCACACAAGTTGGCACAACTTTCTTTATGGCCAGTATTGCAGTGTTCATGGTCTGGCACTAGATAAGACCATTAATGCTAGTATTTTTTCTATCTTCCAAAAGTGTACTTAGCACCTCCCAAAATTATGAAAGCTAAACAACTTGGAGGAAAGTTTCCACTGTGAGTTTGAGATTGATTTTTTTTAATGTCCTGCAACTGATGTGGGTGTTACCTTCAATAATTGTCATTTAATCATGATGGGCAACAACAAGGAATGGCAATAGTTTGTATTGCTTGGTATGCTTTATGCCCCCCTCAACCAGTAACGCATGAGGAAGTAACCCATGTATGACATTGAGATTTCCATTAAGTAACTCGTGGCTTCTGGAACAATATTTACCAGTCATGCAAGGCATCCCTAACCAAAATTATTTTTTAAATATTATTTTTAAAAGTTAAGTTACAAGACAGTGCATTTCCATAAGGGTTCTTCATACATCCTTGGTTTGGGTTAAATTGCCTCTCTTCCCCTCTTCTCTTCTATCCCTCTGCCTTCACATCCACTCAAATTTTATACTCTTACAATATAGCTGACACTATTTAGACTAAGGTGGTTTGTTGGAACCCAGCCCTCATGGGGTCTCTAAGAGTTGTTTTCCAGCATAACCTCAAGTACCTCCTGTTTTCCTGACCTCACCCCACTGGGATCAATATCCTGTTGTGAACCCTTTGACCTGGGGTTTTTGCAAGTTTGTATATAAGGCTGCTCCATAATAAAGGTGAGGGACATTCTCTCAGAAAAGGACCAGGAGTCTTGTTGTTCATCAAAATCTCCAGTCTCCAATACTTGGACTTAGTGGCCAAGAGCAGCCACAGTGGTTAATAATAATAATAATAATAATAATAATAATAATAATAATAATAGCAACAACAACAACAACAAACAAACAGACATGGAGTTGATAGTCAGATTAGTTGGTCCTAAGGAAAGTTGAAGGGATATGATAAGAATAGTTTCAGAATTCATTGTATAAAAGTATGGAGTTCACTGATTAGGTAAAATTTTTTCTTTTTATAAAATATTAAAACAGGAAAAAGAACATTTTTCTTTAATCACGTCTTTGAAAATATGATACTAAATGTAACATGAGGCTCCCACAGCTGTTTTGCCCCAAATAAACACACAGATGCTATATTAGTTAGTTATGAAACTGTTGGCCAATGATTAGGGCTTATTATTGGCTAGCTCTGTCTTAATTATTAACCTATTTCTATTAATCTAAGAATTTCCCAATCAGTGTTTTATTCCTCAGCCAATAAGAGGAAAATATAAACAGAAGAACATCTTCCATCAACTAAAGGCTTTTTAGATAAGTAAATGAAAAAACATACAAGCTGACAACCTGAGTTGGATTCTAAAACCCATGTGAAGGTGAAAAGAGAAAAATGACTCCCATGGTTTGTCCTCTGACCTCCATATATATGCCATGGTGTACACCTCCATATCCCACATTAGGGTGCACACACATGTGTGTATGTGCACATACTGTCTCTCTTTCACACATACATATTCATACACACAAATAAATATAATTAAAATAAAAATCTAGACTATTGGGAACAATATACAAGAAAGAGCTTCCATTTCCTATTTACTGTCAGAATGCCTTTACTAACCTGATTGAATGGAGTGTTTTGGATTTTATTTTTGATTTGTTTTAGCAAGAACATATTTCTCCAAAATTCTCAGAGCTAAAGGATGTTTGGGTGCAGACTATTCTAAATTTAGACCAGTATTGTCAACATTAACCTATATAATTTATAAGAAATATAACATGGTGAGAAACTCACAAAGCTTCCTTTTATTATATTATTACCCAAAATTACTAGAATCACTCTGATTTGTAGTCTTATAAATCAGCAAAGCAATCACTATAGAAAATGTTTCTCATTGTTTACTGTACTTCTGGGTGACAAACATGAAAAATATCTGACAGGAAGAATGATAAGAGGTAAAGTAAATAAATGATGATATCATATTGAGGTTAGAAAGTGATTGAGAATCTCTTGTTCAGTAAATCTTTTTACTAGGCTCTGACACACTATATAGATACTATTCTGAAATTATTGAGCTTGCTCAGTTATTAACTTTAAAATGCTACAATGTTATCATTTGGATATGAAACATCCCCTAAAATGTTGATGTAGTGAAGGCTTGGTCCATGTGAGTGAATGCAGTCATTGAGAGACCAGTGAATTGAGTTTTGTATTGGAATCAATGGATGAATCCATCATTGAGAGGTGATAACAATTTAATAGGGATTGCTTAGTTGAAAGCAGTACATCATTTGTGCCTCTTGTGTGATAACATAATGTGCCTTTGGTCATTCTCTACCTCCCCTTCTATGTCATTGCATCCAAGAGATGAGCAGCCGTTTGTTCTAACTCACCTCAGGCTCAGGACAATGGAGCTAGCAAGCACACTGTAATCTTTGAGACTGTGAGTTAACTTTTACCTTAAGCTGTTTATGTCAAGTATTTTGGCACAGTGAGTAGCTGATTAAATATGCTTCTCAAGGCGACTAGCTTCAGACTCATTATTTAGATTTATTTGATGAAACCACACTTATATATACAGATGCACTTAGGTAAAATAGTATTTTAGTGAAAAATAATTTCTTATTGAATAGTTTCCACAAAATAAGGCATAGACAAGAAATTCAAAGACTTTAAGAAAATAACTGGGAGAGTGACCAGTAAGAAAATATTCATATTAATGTATCAATAAAAGCATGATATATTTTTATTTATCCAGTAATCATTTGTTGGTCATTCTGTGCCATTTATTTTACTGAAAATACTTCAATGGCAAGTCAGAATGCTTGCAATAATGAGACCTTCACATATGTTGATTTTCTATAGTTCTTGGAAGAAACACCTTGGTAGAAATAATACAGTTCTAGTTAAATTGGAGTAATGACACTGTGCAGTGTTGGGTGTGTTGAATATGTCATGTAATTTTTAAAGCCAGATGTGAGGATCCCATGGCTGTCATAATAATGGGGTTTTATTTCTCATATTAATGACCTATATGTTTATGTTGCTAAAACACCTCAGTAACTTTTGTTGCTGGCTCTAAGGCAACAACGACATTTATACCCATCCTTCTCTCCAAACAATAAAATGTTGGATGGGCACACTGGTAAATAGATCAATATTTCTCCGGTGAGTAGAAGCAATTAAAAAGTCTGAGCAACCTGTTGAAAAGGGAAAATAAAGAAAAGTAACCTGAACAA